>NW_027278290.1:0-275530 GCF_030028105.1 Mobula birostris
ACCCTGCTCTGGGTGAATCTGTTCTGACTGATTCTGGTCTGACTGACTCTGCTCTGACTGATTATTCTCTGACTTACTCTGCTCTGACTTACTGTATTCTAACAGACCCTGCTCTGACTGCCTCTGCTCTGACTGACTCTCCTCTGACTGAGTCTGCTCTGAAAGACTCTGCTCTCACTGATTCTGCTCTGACTGACTCTGTTCTGACTGACTCTGCTCTAACTGACCCTGCTCTGGCTGACTCTGCTCTAACTGAATTTGCTCTGACTGACTCTGCTCTGAATGACTCTGCTCTGACTGATTCTGCCCTGACTGACTCTATTCTGACTGACTCTGATCGTAGTGACTCTGTTCTGAGCGACTCTGTTCTAACTGACTCTGCTCTAACTAACTCGGCTCTGACTGTCTCTGCTCTGACTGACTCTGCTCTGACTGATTCTGCTCTGCCTGACTCTGTTCTGACAGACCCTGCTCTGACTGACTCGGCTCTGACTGACCCTGCTCTGACTGACTCGGCTCTGACAGACCCTACTCTGACTGACTCTGCTCAGACTGACTCTACTCTGAATGACTCTGCTCTAACAGACTCGGCTCTGACTGATTCTGCTCTGACTGACTCTATTCTGACTGACTCTGTTCAGACTGACTCTACTCTGACTGAACTCTGCTCTGACTGATTCTGCTACGACTGACTCTGGTCTGACTGACTCTGCTCTAACTGACCATGCTCTGGCTGACTCTGCTCTAACTGAATCTGCTATGACTGACTCTGCTCTGAATGACTCTGATCTGACTGATTCTGCTATGACTGACTCTACTCTGAGTTACTTTACTTTGTCTGAATCTGCTCTGATTGACTCCATTCTAAAAGACTCTGATCTGAATGACGCTGTTCTGAGCGACTCGGTTCTGACTGACACTGCTCTAACTGACTCGGCTCTGACTGACTCTGCTCTGACTGACTTTGCTATGACAGACCCTGCTCTAAGTGACTCGGCTCTGACTGACCCTGCTCTGACTGACACGGCTCTGACAGACCCTACTCTGACTGACTCTGCTCAGACTGACTCTACTCTGAATGACTCTGCTCTAACAGACTCGGCTCTGACTGACTCGGCTCTGACTGACTCTGCTCTGAGTGACTCTGCTCTAACTAATTCTGCTCTGACTGAATCTGCTCTGACTGACTCTGCTCTGGGTGACTCCGCTGTGATTAATTCTGGTCTAACTGACTCTGCTGTGAATGATTCTGGTCTGACTGACCCTGCTCTGACCGACCCGGCTCTGACAGACCCTATTCTGACTGACTCTGTTCAGACTGACTCTACTCTGACTGACTCTGCTCTGACTGATTCTGCACTGACTGACCCTGCTCTGGATAACTCTGCTCTGACTGATTCCGGTCTGACTGACTCTGCTCAAAATGATTCTGCTCTGACTAACTCTGCTCTGACTGAGTGTACTCTAACTAACCCTGCTCGGACTGACTCTGCTCTGACTGACGCTACTCTGACTGACTCTGCTCTGAAAGACCCTACTCTGACTGACTCTGTTCAGACTGACTCTACTCTGACTGACTCTGCTCTGAATGATTCTGCTCTGACTGACTCTGTTCTGACTGACTCTGCTCTAACTGACCATGCTCTGGCTGCCTCTGCTCTAACTGAATCTGCTATGACTGACTCTGCTCTGAATGACTCTGATCTGACTGAATCTGCTCTGACTGACTCTACTCTGAGTTACATTACTTTCTCTGAATCTGCTCTGATTGACTCTATTCTAAAAGACTCTGATCTGAGTGACTCTGTTCTGAGCGACTCGGTTCTGACTGACACTGCTCTAACTGACTCGGCTCTGACTGACTCTGCTCTGACTGACTCTGCTATGACAGACCCTGCTCTGAGTGACTCGGCTCTGACTGACCCTGCTCTGACTGACTCGGCTCTGACAGACCCTACTCTGACTGACTCTGTTCAGACTGACTCTACTCTGAATGACTCTGCTCTAAATAATTCTGCTCTGACTGACTCTGGTCTGACTGACCCTGCTCTGACTGACTCTGCTCTGACAGACCCTGCTCTGAGTGATTCGGCTCTGACTGACTCGGCTTTGACAGACCCTAATTTGACTGACTCGGCTCTGACAGACCCTACTCTGACTGACTCGGTTCAGACTGACTCTACTCTGAATGTCTCTGCTCTGACTGACTCTGCTCTGACTGATTCTGCTCTGACTGACCCTGCTCTGGGTGAATCTGTTCTGACTGATTCTGGTCTGACTGACTCTGCTCTGACTGATTATTCTCTGACTTACTCTGCTCTGACTTACTGTACTCTAACAGACCCTGCTCTGACTGCCTCTGCTCTGACTGACTCTCCTCTGACTGAGTCTGCTCTGAAAGACTCTGCTCTCACTGATTCTGCTCTGACTGACTCTGTTCTGACTGACTCTGCTCTAACTGACCCTGCTCTGGCTGACTCTGCTCTAACTGAATTTGCTCTGACTGACTCTGCTCTGAATGACTCTGCTCTGACTGATTCTGCCCTGACTGACTCTATTCTGACTGACTCTGATCGTAGTGACTCTGTTCTGAGCGACTCTGTTCTAACTGACTCTGCTCTAACTAACTCGGCTCTGACTGTCTCTGCTCTGACTGACTCTGCTCTGACTGATTCTGCTCTGCCTGACTCTGTTCTGACAGACCCTGCTCTGACTGACTCGGCTCTGACTGACCCTGCTCTGACTGACTCGGCTCTGACAGACCCTACTCTGACTGACTCTGCTCAGACTGACTCTACTCTGAATGACTCTGCTCTAACAGACTCGGCTCTGACTGATTCTGCTCTGACTGACTCTATTCTGACTGACTCTGTTCAGACTGACTCTACTCTGACTGAACTCTGCTCTGACTGATTCTGCTACGACTGACTCTGGTCTGACTGACTCTGCTCTAACTGACCATGCTCTGGCTGACTCTGCTCTAACTGAATCTGCTATGACTGACTCTGCTCTGAATGACTCTGATCTGACTGATTCTGCTATGACTGACTCTACTCTGAGTTACTTTACTTTGTCTGAATCTGCTCTGATTGACTCCATTCTAAAAGACTCTGATCTGAATGACGCTGTTCTGAGCGACTCGGTTCTGACTGACACTGCTCTAACTGACTCGGCTCTGACTGACTCTGCTCTGACTGACTTTGCTATGACAGACCCTGCTCTAAGTGACTCGGCTCTGACTGACCCTGCTCTGACTGACACGGCTCTGACAGACCCTACTCTGACTGACTCTGCTCAGACTGACTCTACTCTGAATGACTCTGCTCTAACAGACTCGGCTCTGACTGACTCGGCTCTGACTGACTCTGCTCTGAGTGACTCTGCTCTAACTAATTCTGCTCTGACTGAATCTGCTCTGACTGACTCTGCTCTGGGTGACTCCGCTGTGATTAATTCTGGTCTAACTGACTCTGCTGTGAATGATTCTGGTCTGACTGACCCTGCTCTGACCGACCCGGCTCTGACAGACCCTATTCTGACTGACTCTGTTCAGACTGACTCTACTCTGACTGACTCTGCTCTGACTGAGTGTACTCTAACTGACCCTGCTCGGACTGACTCTGCTCTGACTGACGCTACTCTGACTGACTCTGCTCTGAAAGACCCTACTCTGACTGACTCTGTTCAGACTGACTCTACTCTGACTGACTCTGCTCTGAATGATTCTGCTCTGACTGACTCTGTTCTGACTGACTCTGCTCTAACTGACCATGCTCTGGCTGCCTCTGCTCTAACTGAATCTGCTATGACTGACTCTGCTCTGAATGACTCTGATCTGACTGAATCTGCTCTGACTGACTCTACTCTGAGTTACATTACTTTCTCTGAATCTGCTCTGATTGACTCTATTCTAAAAGACTCTGATCTGAGTGACTCTGTTCTGAGCGACTCGGTTCTGACTGACACTGCTCTAACTGACTCGGCTCTGACTGACTCTGCTCTGACTGACTCTGCTATGACAGACCCTGCTCTGAGTGACTCGGCTCTGACTGACCCTGCTCTGACTGACTCGGCTCTGACAGACCCTACTCTGACTGACTCTGTTCAGACTGACTCTACTCTGAATGACTCTGCTCTAACTAATTCTGCTCTGACTGACGCGGTTCTGACTGACTCTGCTCTGACTGACTCTGCTCTGACAGACCCTGCTCTGAGTGACTCGGCTCTGACTGACCCTGCTCTGACCGACCCGGCTCCGACAGACCCTACTCTGACTGACTCAGTTCAGACTGACTCTACTCTGACTGACTCTGCTCTGACTGACTCTGCTCTGACAGACCCTGCTCTGAGTGACCCGGCTCCGACAGACCCTACTCTGACTGACTCTGTTCAGACTGACTCTACTCTGACTGACTCTGCTCTGACTGATTCTGCTCTGACTGACTCTATTCTGACTGACTCTGTTCAGACTGACTCTACTCTGACTGAACTCTGCTCTGACTGATTCTGCTACGACTGACCCTGCTCTGACTTACTCTACTCCAACTTACCCTGCTCTGACTGACTCGGCTCTGACAGACCCTACTCTGACTGACTCTGTTCAGACTGACTCTACTCTGACTGACTCAGCTCTGACTGATTCTGCACTGACTGACCCTGCTCTGGGTGTACTCTGCTCTGACTGACCCTGCTCTGGCTGACTCTGCTCTGACAGACCCTGCTCTGAGTGATTCGGCTCTGACTGACCCTGCTCTGAATGACTCTGCTCTGACTGATTCTGCTCTGACTGACTTTATTCTGACTGACTCTGATCTGAGTGACTCCGTTCAGAGCGACTCGGCTCTGAATGACTCTGCTCTGACTGACTCTGCTCTGAGTGACTCTACTCTGACTGATTCTGCTCTGACAGACCCTGCTCTGAGTGACTCGGCTCTGATTGACCCTGCTTTGACTGACTCAGCTCTGACAGACCCTACTCCGACAGACTCTGTTCAGACTGACCCAACTCTGACTGACTCTGCTCTGACTGATTCTGCACTGACTGACCCTGCTCTGGATAACTCTGCTCTGACTGATTCCGGTCTGACTGACTCTGCTCAAAATGATTCTGCTCTGACTAACTCTGCTCTGACTGACTCTATTCTGACTGACTCTGTTCAGACTGACTCTACTCTGACTGAACTCTGCTCTGATTGATTCTGCTACGACTGACCCTGCTCTGACTTACTCTACTCCAACTTACCCTGCTCTGACTGACTCGGCTCTGACAGACCCTACTCTGACTGACTCTGTTCAGACTGACTCTACTCTGACTGACTCAGCTCTGACTGATTCTGCACTGACTGACCCTGCTCTGGGTGTACTCTGCTCTGACTGACCCTGCTCTGGCTGACTCTGCTCTGACAGACCCTGCTCTGAGTGATTCGGCTCTGACTGACCCTGCTCTGAATGACTCTGCTCTGACTGATTCTGCTCTGACTGACTTTATTCTGACTGACTCTGATCTGAGTGACTCTGTTCTGAGCGACTCGGCTCTGAATGACTCTGCTCTGACTGACTCTGCTCTGAGTGACTCTACTCTGACTGATTCTGCTCTGACAGACCCTGCTCTGAGTGACTCGGCTCTGATTGACCCTGCTTTGACTGACTCAGCTCTGACAGACCCTACTCCGACAGACTCTGTTCAGACTGACCCAACTCTGACTGACTCTGCTCTGACTGATTCTGCACTGACTGACCCTGCTCTGGATAACTCTGCTCTGACTGATTCCGGTCTGACTGACTCTGCTCAAAATGATTCTGCTCTGACTAACTCTGCTCTGACTGACTGTACTCTAACTGACCCTGCTCGGACTGTCTCTGCTCTGACTGACGCTACTCTGACTGACTCTGCTCTGAAAGACCCTACTCTGACTGACTCTGTTCAGACTGACTCTACTCTGACTGACTCTGCTCTGAATGATTCTCCTCTGACTGACTCTGTTCTGACTGACTCTACTCTGAGTTACTTTACTTTGTCTGAATCTGCTCTGATTGACTCCATTCTAAAAGACTCTGATCTGAATGACTCTGTTCTGAGCGACTCGGTTCTGACTGACACTGCTCTAACTGACTCGGCTCTGACTGACTCTGCTCTGACTGACTTTGCTATGACAGACCCTGCTCTAAATGACTCGGCTCTGACTGACCCTGCTCTGACTGACACGGCTCTGACAGACCCTACTCTGACTGACTCTGCTCAGACTGACTATACTCTGAATGACTCTGCTCTAACAGACTCGGCTCTGACTGACTCTGCTCTGACTGACTCTGCTCTGAGTGACTCTGCTCTAACTAATTCTGCTCTGACTGACGCGGTTCTGACTGACTCTGCTCTGACTGACTCTGCTCTGACAGACCCTGCTCTGAGTGACTCTGTTCAGACTGACTCTACTCTGACTGACTCTGCTCTGATTGACTGTGCTCTGACAGACCCTGCTCTGAGTGACCCGGCTCCGACAGACCCTACTCTGACTGACTCTATTCAGACTGACTCTACTCTGACTGACTCTGCTCTGACTGATTCTGCTCTGACTGACTCTATTCTGACTGACTCTGTTCAGACTGACTCTACTCTGACTGAACTCTGCTCTGACTGATTCTGCTACGACTGACTCTGGTCTGACTGACTCTGCTCTAACTGACCATGCTCTGGCTGACTCTGCTCTAACTGAATCTGCTATGACTGACTCTGCTCTGAATGACTCTGATCTGACTGATTCTGCTCTGACTGACTCTACTCTGAGTTACTTTACTTTGTCTGAATCTGCTCTGATTGACTCCATTCTGAAAGACTCTACTCTGAATGACTCTGCTCTAACTAATTCTGCTCTGACTGACGCGGTTCTGACTGACTCTGCTCTGACTGACTCTGCTCTGACAGACCCTGCTCTGAGTGACTCGGCTCTGACTGACCCTGCTCTGACCGACCTGGCTCCGACAGCCCCTACTCTGACTGACTCTGTTCAGACTGACTCTACTCTGACTGAACTCTGCTCTGACTGATTCTGCTACGACTGACCCTGCTCTGACTTACTCTACTCCAACTTACCCTGCTCTGACTGACTCGGCTCTGACAGACCCTACTCTGACTGACTCTGTTCAGACTGACTCTACTCTGACTGACTCAGCTCTGACTGATTCTGCACTGACTGACCCTGCTCTGGGTGTACTCTGCTCTGACTGACCCTGCTCTGGCTGACTCTGCTCTGACAGACCCTGCTCTGAGTGATTCGGCTCTGACTGACCCTGCTCTGAATGACTCTGCTCTGACTGATTCTGCTCGGACTGACTTTATTCTGACTGACTCTGATCTGAGTGACTCTGTTCTGAGCGACTCGGCTCTGAGTGACTCTACTCTGACTGATTCTGCTCTGACAGACCCTACTCCGACAGACTCTGTTCAGACTGACCCAACTCTGACTGACTCTGCTCTGACTGATTCTGCACTGACTGACCCTGCTCTGGATAACTCTGCTCTGACTGATTCCGGTCTGACTGACTCTGCTCAAAATGATTCTGCTCTGACTAACTCTGCTCTGACTGACTGTACTCTAACTGACCCTGCTCGGACTGACTCTGCTCTGACTGACGCTACTCTGACTGACTCTGCTCTGAAAGACCCTACTCTGACTGACTCTGTTCAGACTGACTCTACTCTGACTGACTCTGCTCTGAATGATTCTCCTCTGACTGACTCTGTTCTGACTGACTCTGCTCTAACTGACCATGCTCTGGCTGACTCTGCTCTAACTGAATCTGCTATGACTGACTCTGCTCTGAATGACTCTGATCTGACTGATTCTGCTCTGACTGACTCTACTATGAGTTACTTTACTTTGTCTGAATCTGCTCTGATTGACTCCATTCTAAAAGACTCTGATCTGAATGACTCTGTTCTGAGCGACTCGGTTCTGACTGACACTGCTCTAACTGACTCGGCTCTGACTGACTCTGCTCTGACTGACTTTGCTATGACAGACCCTGCTCTAAGTGACTCGGCTCTGACTGACCCTGCTCTGACTGACACGGCTCTGACAGACCCTACTCTGACTGACTCTGCTCAGACTGACTCTACTCTGAATGGCTCTGCTCTAACAGACTCGGCTCTGACTGACTCTGCTCTGACTGACTCTGCTCTGAGTGACTCTGCTCTAACTAATTCTGCTCTGACTGACGTGGTTCTGACTGACTCTGCTCTGACTGACTCTGCTCTGACAGACCCTGCTCTGAGTGACTCGGCTCTGACTGACCCTGCTCTGACCGACCCGGCTCCGACAGACCCTACTCTGACTGACTCTGTTCAGACTGACCCTACTCTGACTGACTCTGCTCTGATTGACTGTGCTCTGACAGACCCTGCTCTGAGTGACCCGGCTCCGACAGACCCTACTCTGACTGACTCTATTCAGACTGACTCTACTCTGACTGACTCTGCTCTGACTGATTCTGCTCTGACTGACTCTATTCTGACTGACTCTGTTCAGACTGACTCTACTCTGACTGAACTCTGCTCTGACTGATTCTGCTACGACTGACCCTGCTCTGACTTAATCTACTCTAACTTACCCTGCTCTGACTGACTCGGCTCTGACAGACCCTACTCTGACTGACTCTGTTCAGACTGACTCTACTCTGACTGACTCTGCTCTGACTGATTCTGCACTGACTGACCCTGCTCTGGGAGTACTCTGCTCTGACTGATCCTGCTCTGACTGACTTTGATCTGAGTGACTCTGTTCTGAGCGACTCGGCTCTGAATGACTCTGCTCTGACTGACTCTGCTCTGAGTGACTCTACTCTGACTGATTCTGCTCTGACAGACCCTGCTCTGAGTGACTCGGCTCTGATTGACCCTGCTTTGACTGACTCGGCTCTGACAGACCCTACTCTGACTGACTCTGTTCAGACTGACTCTACTCTGACTGACTCTGCTCTGACTAACTCTGCTCTGACTGATTCTGCTACGACTGACCCAGCTCTGACTTACTCTACTCTAACTGACCCTGCCCTGACTGACTCTGCTCTGACTGACTCTGCTCTGACTGATTCTGCTCTGACTAACTCTTCTCTGACAGACTCTGCTCTGACTGAATCTGTTCAGACTGACTCTACTCTGACTGTCTCTGCTCTGACTGACCCTGTTCTGACTGACTCTGCTCTAATTGACCCTGCTCTGACTGACTCTGCTCTGACTGACTCTCCTCTGACAGACCCTGCTCTGAGTGACTCGGCTCTGACTGACCCTACTCTGACTCTGTTCAGACTGACTATACAATGACTGACTCTGCTCTGACTGATTATGCCCTGACTGACCCTGCTCTGGGTGACTCTGCTCTGACTGATTCTGGTCTGACTGACTCTGCTCTGACTGATTCAGCTCTGACTGACTCAGCTCTGAAAAACTCTGCTCTCACTGATTCTGCTCTGACTGACTCTGTTTTAATTGACTCTGCTCTAACTGACAATGCTCTGGCTGACTCTGCTCTAACTGAATTTGCTCTGACTGACTCTGCTCTGACTCATTCTGCTCTGACTGACTCTATTCTGACTGACTCTGATCTGAGTGACTCTGCTCTGAGCAACTCTGTTCTGACTGACTCGGCTCTGACAGACCCTACTCTGACTGACTCTGATCAGACTGACTCTACTCTGACTGTTTCTGCTCTGACTGACTCTGCTCTGACTGATTCTGCTCTGACTGACTCTGTTCTGACTGACACTGCTCTGACTGACACTGCTCTGACAGACCCTGCTCTGAGTGACTCGGCTCTGACTGACCCTGCTCTGACTTACTCTGCTCTGACTGATTCTGCTCTGACTGACCCTGCTCTAGATAACTCTGCTCTGACTGACTGTACTCTAGCTGACCCTGCTCTGACTGACTCTGCTCTGACTGACTCTCCTCTGACTGACTCTGCTCTGAAAGACTCTGCTCTCACTGATTCTGCTCTGACTGACTCTGTTCTGACTGACTCGGCTCTAACTGACCATGCTCTAACAGAATTTGCTCTGACTAACTCTGCTCTGAATAACTCTGCTCTGACTGATTCTGCTCTGACTGACTCTATTCTGACTGACTCTGATCTGAGTGACTCTGTTCTGAGCGACTCTGTTCTGACTGACTCTGCCCTAACTGATTCGGCTCTGACTGAATCTGCTCTGACTGACTCTGCTCTGGGTGCCTCCGCTGTGATTAATTCTGGTCTAACTGACTCTGCTGTGAATGATTCTGGTTTGACTAACTCTGCTCTGGCTGACTGTACTATAACTAACACTGCTATGACTGACTCTGCTCTGACTGACTCTCCTCTGACTGACTCTGCTCTGAAGGACTCTGTTCTCACTGATTCTGCTCTGACTGACTCTGTTCTGATTGACTCTTCTCTAACTGACCCTGCTCTGGCTGAATCTGCTCTAACTGAATTTGCTCTGACTAACTCTGCTCTGACTGATTCTGCTCTCACTTACTCTATTCTGACTGTCTCTGATCTGAGAGACTCTGTTCTGAGCGACTCGGCTCTGAATGACTCTGCTCTGACTGACTCTGCTCTGGGTGACTTCGCTGTGATTAATTCTGGTCTAACTGACTCTGCTGTGAATGATTCTGGTCTGACTGACCCTGCTCTGACCGACCCGGCTCTGACAGACCCTATTCTGACTGACTCTGTTCAGACTGACTCTACTCTGACTGACTCTGCTCTGACTGATTCTGCACTGACTGACCCTGCTCTGGATAACTCTGCTCTGACTGATTCCGGACTGACTGACTCTGCTCAAAATGATTCTGCTCTGACTGACTCTGCTCTGACTGAGTGTACTCTAACTGACCCTGCTCGGACTGACTCTGCTCTGACTGATGCTACTCTGACTGACTCTGCTCTGAAAGACCCTACTCTGACTGACTCTGTTCAGACTGACTCTACTCTGACTGACTCTGCTCTGACTGATTCTGCACTGACTGACCCTGCTCTGGATAACTCTGCTCTGACTGATTCCGGACTGACTGACTCTGCTCAAAATGATTCTGCTCTGACTAACTCTGCTCTGACTGAGTGTACTCTAACTGACCCTGCTCGGACTGACTCTGCTCTGACTGACGCTACTCTGACTGACTCTGCTCTGAAAGACCCTACTCTGACTGACTCTGTTCAGACTGACTCTACTCTGACTGACTCTGCTCTGAATGATTCTGCTCTGACTGACTCTGTTCTGACTGACTCTGCTCTAACTGACCATGCTCTGGCTGCCTCTGCTCTAACTGAATCTGCTATGACTGACTCTGCTCTGAATGACTCTGATCTGACTGAATCTGCTCTGACTGACTCTACTCTGAGTTACATTACTTTCTCTGAATCTGCTCTGATTGACTCTATTCTAAAAGACTCTGATCTGAGTGACTCTGTTCTGAGCGACTCGGTTCTGACTGACACTGCTCTAACTGACTCGGCTCTGACTGACTCTGCTCTGACTGACTCTGCTATGACAGACCCTGCTCTGAGTGACTCGGCTCTGACTGACCCTGCTCTGACTGACTCGGCTCTGACAGACCCTACTCTGACTGACTCTGTTCAGACTGACTCTACTCTGAATGACTCTGCTCTAACTAATTCTGCTCTGACTGACGCGGTTCTGACTGACTCTGCTCTGACTGACTCTGCTCTGACAGACCCTGCTCTGAGTGACTCGGCTCTGACTGACCCTGCTCTGACCGACCCGGCTCCGACAGACCCTACTCTGACTGACTCTGTTCAGACTGACTCTACTCTGACTGACTCTGCTCTGACTGATTCTGCTCTGACTGACTCTATTCTGACTGACTCTGTTCAGACTGACTCTACTCTGACTGAACTCTGCTCTGACTGATTCTGCTACGACTGACCCTGCTCTGACTTACTCTACTCCAACTTACCCTGCTCTGACTGACTCGGCTCTGACAGACCCTACTCTGACTGACTCTGTTCAGACTGACTCTACTCTGACTCACTCAGCTCTGACTGATTCTGCACTGACTGACCCTGCTCTGGGTGTACTCTGCTCTGACTGACCCTGCTCTTACTGACGCGGCTCTGACTGACCCTGCTCTGACTGACTCGGCTCTGACAGACCCTAATCTGACTGACTCGGCTCTGACAGACCCTACTCTGACTGACTCTGTTCAGACTGACTCTATTCTGACTGTCTCTGCTCTGACTGACTCTGCTCTGACTGATTCTGGTCTGACTGACTCTCCTCTGACTGAGACTGCTCTGAAAGAGTCTGCTGTCACCGATTCTGCTCTGACTGACTCTGTTCTGACTGACTCTGCTCTAACTGACCCTGCTCTGGCTGACTATGCTCTAACTGAATTTGCTCTGCCTTACTCTACTCTGAATGACTCTGCTCTTACTGATTCCGCTCTGACTGACTCTATTCTGACTGACTCTGATCACAGTGACTCAGTTCTGAGCGACTCTGTTCTGACTGACTCTACTCTAACTGACTCAGCTCTGACTGACTCTGCTTTGACTGACTCTTCTCTGACTGATTCTGCTCTGACTGACCCTGCTCTGAGTGATGCTGCTCTGAGTGATTCTGCTCTGACTGACTCTGATCTGACTGACCCTGCTCTGACTGACTCTGCTCTGACAGACCCTGCTCTGAGTGATTCGGCTCTGACTGACTCGGCTTTGACAGACCCTAATTTGACTGACTCGGCTCTGACAGACCCTACTCTGACTGACTCGGTTCAGACTGACTCTACTCTGAATGTCTCTGCTCTGACTGACTCTGCTCTGACTGATTCTGCTCTGACTGACCCTGCTCTGGGTGAATCTGTTCTGACTGATTCTGGTCTGACAGACTCTGCTCTGACTGATTATTCTCTGACTTACTCTGCTCTGACTTACTGTGCTCTAACTGACCCTGCTCTGACTGCCTCTGCTCTGACTGACTCTCCTCTGACTGAGTCTGCTCTGAAAGACTCTGCTCTCACTGATTCTGCTCTGACTGACTCTGTTCTGACTGACTCTGCTCTAACTGACCCTGCTCTGGCTGACTCTGCTCTAACTGAATTTGCTCTGACTGACTCTGCTCTGAATGACTCTGCTCTGACTGATTCTGCCCTGACTGACTCTATTCTGACTGACTCTGATCGTAGTGACTCTGTTCTGAGCGACTCTGTTCTAACTGACTCTGCTCTCACTAACTCGGCTCTGACTGTCTCTGCTCTGACTGACTCTGCTCTGACTGATTCTGCTCTGCCTGACTCTGTTCTGACAGACCCTGCTCTGACTGACTCGGCTCTGACTGACCCTGCTCTGACTGACTCGGCTCTGACAGACCCTACTCTGACTGACTCTGCTCAGACTGACTCTACTCTGAATGACTCTGCTCTAACAGACTCGGCTCTGACTGACTCGGCTCTGACTGACTCTGCTCTGAGTGACTCTGCTCTAACTAATTCTGCTCTGACTGAATCTGCTCTGACTGACTCTGCTCTGGGTGACTCCGCTGTGATTAATTCTGGTCTAACTGACTCTGCTGTGAATGATTCTGGTCTGACTGACCCTGCTCTGACCGACCCGGCTCTGACAGACCCTATTCTGACTGACTCTGTTCAGACTCACTCTACTCTGACTGACTCTGCTCTGACTGATTCTGCACTGACTGACCCTGCTCTGGATAACTCTGCTCTGACTGATTCCGGACTGACTGACTCTGCTCAAAATGATTCTGCTCTGACTGACTCTGCTCTGACTGAGTGTACTCTAACTGACCCTGCTCGGACTGACTCTGCTCTGACTGATGCTACTCTGACTGACTCTGCTCTGAAAGACCCTACTCTGACTGACTCTGTTCAGACTGACTCTACTCTGACTGACTCTGCTCTGACTGATTCTGCACTGACTGACCCTGCTCTGGATAACTCTGCTCTGACTGATTCCGGACTGACTGACTCTGCTCAAAATGATTCTGCTCTGACTAACTCTGCTCTGACTGAGTGTACTCTAACTGACCCTGCTCGGACTGACTCTGCTCTGACTGACGCTACTCTGACTGACTCTGCTCTGAAAGACCCTACTCTGACTGACTCTGTTCAGACTGACTCTACTCTGACTGACTCTGCTCTGAATGATTCTGCTCTGACTGACTCTGTTCTGACTGACTCTGCTCTAACTGACCATGCTCTGGCTGCCTCTGCTCTAACTGAATCTGCTATGACTGACTCTACTCTGAGTTACATTACTTTCTCTGAATCTGCTCTGATTGACTCTATTCTAAAAGACTCTGATCTGAGTGACTCTGTTCTGAGCGACTCGGTTCTGACTGACACTGCTCTAACTGACTCGGCTCTGACTGACTCTGCTCTGACTGACTCTGCTATGACAGACCCTGCTCTGAGTGACTCGGCTCTGACTGACCCTGCTCTGACTGACTCGGCTCTGACAGACCCTACTCTGACTGACTCTGTTCAGACTGACTCTACTCTGAATGACTCTGCTCTAACAAATTCTGCTCTGACTGACGCGGTTCTGACTGACTCTGCTCTGACTGACTCTGCTCTGACAGACCCTGCTCTGAGTGACTCGGCTCTGACTGACCCTGCTCTGACCGACCCGGCTCCGACAGACCCTACTCTGACTGACTCTGTTCAGACTGACTCTACTCTGACTGACTCTGCTCTGACTGACTCTGCTCTGACAGACCCTGCTCTGAGTGACCCGGCTCCGACACACCCTACTCTGACTGACTCTGTTCAGACTGACTCTACTCTGACTGACTCTGCTCTGACTGATTCTGCTCTGACTGACTCTATTCTGACTGACTCTGTTCAGACTGACTCTACTCTGACTGAACTCTGCTCTGACTGATTCTGCTACGACTGACCCTGCTCTGACTTACTCTACTCCAACATACCCTGCTCTGACTGACTCGGCTCTGACAGACCCTACTCTGACTGACTCTGTTCAGACTGACTCTACTCTGACTGACTCAGCTCTGACTGATTCTGCACTGACTGACCCTGCTCTGGGTGTACTCTGCTCTGACTGACCCTGCTCTGGCTGACTCTGCTCTGACAGACCCTGCTCTGAGTGATTCGGCTCTGACTGACCCTGCTCTGAATGACTCTGCTCTGACTGATTCTGCTCTGACTGACTTTATTCTGACTGACTCTGATCTGAGTGACTCCGTTCAGAGCGACTCGGCTCTGAATGACTCTGCTCTGACTGACTCTGCTCTGAGTGACTCTACTCTGACTGATTCTGCTCTGACAGACCCTGCTCTGAGTGACTCGGCTCTGATTGACCCTGCTTTGACTGACTCAGCTCTGACAGACCCTACTCCGACAGACTCTGTTCAGACTGACCCAACTCTGACTGTCTCTGCTCTGACTGATTCTGCACTGACTGACCCTGCTCTGGATAACTCTGCTCTGACTGATTCCGGTCTGACTGACTCTGCTCAAAATGATTCTGCTCTGACTAACTCTGCTCTGACTGACTCTATTCTGACTGACTCTGTTCAGACTGACTCTACTCTGACTGAACTCTGCTCTGACTGATTCTGCTACGACTGATCCTGCTCTGAGTTACTCTACTCCAACTTACCCTGCTCTGACTGACTCGGCTCTGACAGACCCTACTCTGACTGACTCTGTTCAGACTGACTCTACTCTGACTGACTCTGCTCTGAATGATTCTCCTCTGACTGACTCTGTTCTGACTGACTCTGCTCTAACTGACCATGCTCTGGCTGACTCTGCTCTAACTGAATCTGCTATGACTGACTCTGCTCTGAATGACTCTGATCTGACTGAATCTATTCTGACTGACTCTACTCTGAGTTACATTACTTTCTCTGAATCTGCTCTGATTGACTCTATTCTAAAAGACTCTGATCTGAGTGACTCTGTTCTGAGCGACTCGGTTCTGACTGACACTGCTCTGACTGACTCGGCTCTGACAGACCCTACTCTGACTGACTCTGTTCAGACTGACTCTACTCTGACTGACTCAGCTCTGACTGATTCTGCACTGACTGACCCTGCTCTGGGTGTACTCTGCTCTGACTGACCCTGCTCTGGCTGACTCTGCTCTGACAGACCCTGCTCTGAGTGATTCGGCTCTGACTGACCCTGCTCTGAATGACTCTGCTCTGACTGATTCTGCTCTGACTGACTTTATTCTGACTGACTCTGATCTGAGTGTCTCTGTTCTGAGCGACTCGGCTCTGAATGACTCTGCTCTGACTGACTCTGCTCTGAGTGACTCTACTCTGACTGATTCTGCTCTGACAGACGCTACTCCGACAGACTCTGTTCAGACTGACCCAACTCTGACTGACTCTGCTCTGACTGATTCTGCACTGACTGACCCTGCTCTGGATAACTCTGCTCTGACTGATTCCGGTCTGACTGACTCTGCTCAAAATGATTCTGCTCTGACTAACTCTGCTCTGACTGACTGTACTCTAACTGACCCTGCTCGGACTGACTCTGCTCTGACTGACGCTACTCTGACTGACTCTGCTCTGAAAGACCCTACTCTGACTGACTCTGTTCAGACTGACTCTACTCTGACTGACTCTGCTCTGAATGATTCTCCTCTGACTGACTCTGTTCTGACTGACTCTGCTCTAACTGACCATGCTCTGGCTGACTCTGCTCTAACTGAATCTGCTATGACTGACTCTGCTCTGAATGACTCTGATCTGACTGATTCTGCTCTGACTGACTCTACTCTGAGTTACTTTACTTTGTCTGAATCTGCTCTGATTGACTCCATTCTAAAAGACTCTGATCTGAATGACTCTGTTCTGAGCGACTCGGTTCTGACTGACACTGCTCTAACTGACTCGGCTCTGACTGACCCTGCTCTGACTGACTCGGCTCTGACAGACCCTACTCTGACTGACTCTGTTCAGACTGACTCTACTCTGAATGACTCTGCTCTAACTAATTCTGCTCTGACTGACGCGGTTCTGACTGACTCTGCTCTGACTGACTCTGCTCTGACAGACCCTGCTCTGAGTGACTCGGCTCTGACTGACCCTGCTCTGACCGACCCGGCTCCGACAGACCCTACTCTGACTGACTCTGTTCAGACTGACTCTACTCTGACTGACTCTGCTCTGACTGATTCTGCTCTGACTGATTCTGCACTGACTGACCCTGCTCTGGGTGTACTCTGCTCTGACTGACCCTGCTCTGGCTGACTCTGCTCTGACAGACCCTGCTCTGAGTGATTCGGCTCTGACAGACCCTGCTCTGAATGACTCTGCTCTGACTGATTCTGCTCTGACAGACTTTATTCTGACTGACTCTGCTCTGACTGACTCTGCTCTGACAGACCCTGCTCTGAGTGACTCGGCTCTGACTGACCCTGCTCTGACCGACCCGGCTCCGACAGACCCTACTCTGACTGACTCTGTTCAGACTGACTCTACTCTGACTGACTCTGCTCTGACTGATTCTGCTCTGACTGACTCTATTCTGACTGACTCTGTTCAGACTGACTCTACTCTGACTGAACTCTGCTCTGACTGATTCTGCTACGACTGACCCTGCTCTGACTTACTCTACTCCAACTTACCCTGCTCTGACTGACTCGGCTCTGACAGACCCTACTCTGACTGACTCTGTTCAGACTGACTCTACTCTGACTGACTCAGCTCTGACTGATTCTGCACTGACTGACCCTGCTCTGGGTGTACTCTGCTCTGACTGACCCTGCTCTGGCTGACTCTGCTCTGACAGACCCTGCTCTGAGTGATTCGGCTCTGACTGACCCTGCTCTGAATGACTCTGCTCTGACTGATTCTGCTCTGACTGACTCTACTCTGAGTTACTTTACTTTGTCTGAATCTGCTCTGATTGACTCCATTCTAAAAGACTCTGATCTGAATGACTCTGTTCTGAGCGACTCGGTTCTGACTGACACTGCTCTAACTGACTCGGCTCTGACTGACTCTGCTCTGACTGACATTGCTATGACAGACCCTGCTCTAAGTGACTCGGCTCTGACTGACCCTGCTCTGACTGACACGGCTCTGACAGACCCTACTCTGACTGACTCTGCTCAGACTGACTATACTCTGAATGACTCTGCTCTAACAGACTCGGCTCTGACTGACTCTGCTCTGACTGACTCTGCTCTGAGTGACTCTGCTCTAACTAATTCTGCTCTGACTGACGCGGTTCTGACTGACTCTGCTCTGACTGACTCTGCTCTGACAGACCCTGCTCTGAGTGACTCTGTTCAGACTGACTCTACTCTGACTGACTCTGCTCTGATTGACTGTGCTCTGACAGACCCTGCTCTGAGTGACCCGGCTCCGACAGACCCTACTCTGACTGACTCTATTCAGACTGACTCTACTCTGACTGACTCTGCTCTGACTGATTCTGCTCTGACTGACTCTATTCTGACTGACTCTGTTCAGACTGACTCTACTCTGACTGAACTCTGCTCTGACTGATTCTGCTACGACTGACTCTGGTCTGACTGACTCTGCTCTAACTGACCATGCTCTGGCTGACTCTGCTCTAACTGAATCTGCTATGACTGACTCTGCTCTGAATGACTCTGATCTGACTGATTCTGCTCTGACTGACTCTACTCTGAGTTACTTTACTTTGTCTGAATCTGCTCTGATTGACTCCATTCTAAAAGACTCTGATCTGAATGACTCTGTTCTGAGCGACTCGGTTCTGACTGACACTGCTCTAACTGACTCGGCTCTGACTGACTCTGCTCTGACTGACTTTGCTATGACAGACCCTGCTCTAAGTGACTCGGCTCTGACTGACCCTGCTCTGACTGACACGGCTCTGACAGACCCTACTCTGACTGACTCTGCTCAGACTGACTCTACTCTGAATGACTCTGCTCTAACAGACTCGGCTCTGACTGACTCGGCTCTGACTGACTCTGCTCTGAGTGACTCTGCTCTAACTAATTCTGCTCTGACTGAATCCGCTCTAACTGACTCTGCTCTGGGTGACTCCGCTGTGATTAATTCTGGTCTAACTGACTCTGCTGTGAATGATTCTGGTCTGACTGACCCTGCTCTGACCGACCCGGCTCTGACAGACCCTATTCTGACTGACTCTGTTCAGACTGACTCTACTCTGACTGACTCTGCTCTGACTGATTCTGCACTGACTGACCCTGCTCTGGATAACTCTGCTCTGACTGATTCCGGACTGACTGACTCTGCTCAAAATGATTCTGCTCTGACTAACTCTGCTCTGACTGAGTGTACTCTAACTGACCCTGCTCGGACTGACTCTGCTCTGACTGACGCTACTCTGACTGACTCTGCTCTGAAAGACCCTGCTCTGACTGACTCTGTTCAGACTGACTCTACTCTGACTGACTCTGCTCTGAATGATTCTGCTCTGACTGATTCTGTTCTGACTGACTCTGCTCTAACTGACCATGCTCTGGCTGCCTCTGCTCTAACTGAATCTGCTATGACTGACTCTGCTCTGAATGACTCTGATCTGACTGAATCTATTCTGACTGACTCTACTCTGAGTTACATTACTTTCTCTGAATCTGCTCTGATTGACTCTATTCTAAAAGACTCTGATCTGAGTGACTCTGTTCTGAGCGACTCGGTTCTGACTGACACTGCTCTAACTGACTCGGCTCTGACTGACTCTGCTCTGACTGACTCTGCTATGACAGACCCTGCTCTGAGTGACTCGGCTCTGACTGACCCTGCTCTGACTGACTCGGCTCTGACAGACCCTACTCTGACTGACTCTGTTCAGACTGACTCTACTCTGAATGACTCTGCTCTAACTAATTCTGCTCTGACTGACGCGGTTCTGACTGACTCTGCTCTGACTGACTCTGCTCTGACAGACCCTGCTCTGAGTGACTCGGCTCTGACTGACCCTGCTCTGACCGACCCGGCTCCGACAGACCCTACTCTGACTGACTCTGTTCAGACTGACTCTACTCTGACTGACTCTGCTCTGACTGATTCTGCTCTGACTGACTCTATTCTGACTGACTCTGTTCAGACTGACTCTACTCTGACTGAACTCTGCTCTGACTGATTCTGCTACGACTGACCCTGCTCTGACTTACTCTACTCCAACTTACCCTGCTCTGACTGACTCGGCTCTGACAGACTCTACTCTGACTGACTCTGTTCAGACTGACTCTACTCTGACTGACTCAGCTCTGACTGATTCTGCACTGACTGACCCTGCTCTGGGTGTACTCTGCTCTGACTGACCCTGCTCTGGCTGACTCTGCTCTGACAGACCCTGCTCTGAGTGATTCGGCTCTGACTGACCCTGCTCTGAATGACTCTGCTCTGACTGATTCTGCTCTGACTGACTTTATTCTGACTGACTCTGATCTGAGTGACTCTGCTCTGAGTGACTCTACTCTGACTGATTCTGCTCTGACAGACCCTACTCCGACAGACTCTGTTCAGACTGACCCAACTCTGACTGACTCTGCTCTGACTGATTCTGCACTGACTGACCCTGCTCTGGATAACTCTGCTCTGACTGATTCCGGTCTGACTGACTCTGCTCAAAATGATTCTGCTCTGACTAACTCTGCTCTGACTGACTGTACTCTAACTGACCCTGCTCGGACTGACTCTGCTCTGACTGACGCTACTCTGACTGACTCTGCTCTGAAAGACCCTACTCTGACTGACTCTGTTCAGACTGACTCTACTCTGACTGACTCTGCTCTGAATGATTCTCCTCTGACTGACTCTGTTCTGACTGACTCTGCTCTAACTGACCATGCTCTGGCTGCCTCTGCTCTAACTGAATCTGCTATGACTGACTCTACTCTGAGTTACATTACTTTCTCTGAATCTGCTCTGATTGACTCTATTCTAAAAGACTCTGATCTGAGTGACTCTGTTCTGAGCGACTCGGTTCTGACTGACACTGCTCTAACTGACTCGGCTCTGACTGACTCTGCTCTGACTGACTCTGCTATGACAGACCCTGCTCTGAGTGACTCGGCTCTGACTGACCCTGCTCTGACTGACTCGGCTCTGACAGACCCTACTCTGACTGACTCTGTTCAGACTGACTCTACTCTGAATGACT
Source organism: Mobula birostris (assembly GCF_030028105.1). Classification (NCBI taxonomy): domain Eukaryota; kingdom Metazoa; phylum Chordata; class Chondrichthyes; order Myliobatiformes; family Myliobatidae; genus Mobula; species Mobula birostris. The sequence continues at coordinate 21,113 of NW_027278290.1, forward strand.
CTGCTCTAACAAATTCTGCTCTGACTGACGCGGTTCTGACTGACTCTGCTCTGACTGACTCTGCTCTGACAGACCCTGCTCTGAGTGACTCGGCTCTGACTGACCCTGCTCTGACCGACCCGGCTCCGACAGACCCTACTCTGACTGACTCTGTTCAGACTGACTCTACTCTGACTGACTCTGCTCTGACTGACTCTGCTCTGACAGACCCTGCTCTGAGTGACCCGGCTCCGACACACCCTACTCTGACTGACTCTGTTCAGACTGACTCTACTCTGACTGACTCTGCTCTGACTGATTCTGCTCTGACTGACTCTATTCTGACTGACTCTGTTCAGACTGACTCTACTCTGACTGAACTCTGCTCTGACTGATTCTGCTACGACTGACCCTGCTCTGACTTACTCTACTCCAACATACCCTGCTCTGACTGACTCGGCTCTGACAGACCCTACTCTGACTGACTCTGTTCAGACTGACTCTACTCTGACTGACTCAGCTCTGACTGATTCTGCACTGACTGACCCTGCTCTGGGTGTACTCTGCTCTGACTGACCCTGCTCTGGCTGACTCTGCTCTGACAGACCCTGCTCTGAGTGATTCGGCTCTGACTGACCCTGCTCTGAATGACTCTGCTCTGACTGATTCTGCTCTGACTGACTTTATTCTGACTGACTCTGATCTGAGTGACTCCGTTCAGAGCGACTCGGCTCTGAATGACTCTGCTCTGACTGACTCTGCTCTGAGTGACTCTACTCTGACTGATTCTGCTCTGACAGACCCTGCTCTGAGTGACTCGGCTCTGATTGACCCTGCTTTGACTGACTCAGCTCTGACAGACCCTACTCCGACAGACTCTGTTCAGACTGACCCAACTCTGACTGTCTCTGCTCTGACTGATTCTGCACTGACTGACCCTGCTCTGGATAACTCTGCTCTGACTGATTCCGGTCTGACTGACTCTGCTCAAAATGATTCTGCTCTGACTAACTCTGCTCTGACTGACTCTATTCTGACTGACTCTGTTCAGACTGACTCTACTCTGACTGAACTCTGCTCTGACTGATTCTGCTACGACTGATCCTGCTCTGAGTTACTCTACTCCAACTTACCCTGCTCTGACTGACTCGGCTCTGACAGACCCTACTCTGACTGACTCTGTTCAGACTGACTCTACTCTGACTGACTCTGCTCTGAATGATTCTCCTCTGACTGACTCTGTTCTGACTGACTCTGCTCTAACTGACCATGCTCTGGCTGACTCTGCTCTAACTGAATCTGCTATGACTGACTCTGCTCTGAATGACTCTGATCTGACTGAATCTATTCTGACTGACTCTACTCTGAGTTACATTACTTTCTCTGAATCTGCTCTGATTGACTCTATTCTAAAAGACTCTGATCTGAGTGACTCTGTTCTGAGCGACTCGGTTCTGACTGACACTGCTCTGACTGACTCGGCTCTGACAGACCCTACTCTGACTGACTCTGTTCAGACTGACTCTACTCTGACTGACTCAGCTCTGACTGATTCTGCACTGACTGACCCTGCTCTGGGTGTACTCTGCTCTGACTGACCCTGCTCTGGCTGACTCTGCTCTGACAGACCCTGCTCTGAGTGATTCGGCTCTGACTGACCCTGCTCTGAATGACTCTGCTCTGACTGATTCTGCTCTGACTGACTTTATTCTGACTGACTCTGATCTGAGTGTCTCTGTTCTGAGCGACTCGGCTCTGAATGACTCTGCTCTGACTGACTCTGCTCTGAGTGACTCTACTCTGACTGATTCTGCTCTGACAGACGCTACTCCGACAGACTCTGTTCAGACTGACCCAACTCTGACTGACTCTGCTCTGACTGATTCTGCACTGACTGACCCTGCTCTGGATAACTCTGCTCTGACTGATTCCGGTCTGACTGACTCTGCTCAAAATGATTCTGCTCTGACTAACTCTGCTCTGACTGACTGTACTCTAACTGACCCTGCTCGGACTGACTCTGCTCTGACTGACGCTACTCTGACTGACTCTGCTCTGAAAGACCCTACTCTGACTGACTCTGTTCAGACTGACTCTACTCTGACTGACTCTGCTCTGAATGATTCTCCTCTGACTGACTCTGTTCTGACTGACTCTGCTCTAACTGACCATGCTCTGGCTGACTCTGCTCTAACTGAATCTGCTATGACTGACTCTGCTCTGAATGACTCTGATCTGACTGATTCTGCTCTGACTGACTCTACTCTGAGTTACTTTACTTTGTCTGAATCTGCTCTGATTGACTCCATTCTAAAAGACTCTGATCTGAATGACTCTGTTCTGAGCGACTCGGTTCTGACTGACACTGCTCTAACTGACTCGGCTCTGACTGACCCTGCTCTGACTGACTCGGCTCTGACAGACCCTACTCTGACTGACTCTGTTCAGACGGACTCTACTCTGAATGACTCTGCTCTAACTAATTCTGCTCTGACTGACGCGGTTCTGACTGACTCTGCTCTGACTGACTCTGCTCTGACAGACCCTGCTCTGAGTGACTCGGCTCTGACTGACCCTGCTCTGACCGACCCGGCTCCGACAGACCCTACTCTGACTGACTCTGTTCAGACTGACTCTACTCTGACTGACTCTGCTCTGACTGATTCTGCTCTGACTGATTCTGCACTGACTGACCCTGCTCTGGGTGTACTCTGCTCTGACTGACCCTGCTCTGGCTGACTCTGCTCTGACAGACCCTGCTCTGAGTGATTCGGCTCTGACAGACCCTGCTCTGAATGACTCTGCTCTGACTGATTCTGCTCTGACAGACTTTATTCTGACTGACTCTGCTCTGACTGACTCTGCTCTGACAGACCCTGCTCTGAGTGACTCGGCTCTGACTGACCCTGCTCTGACCGACCCGGCTCCGACAGACCCTACTCTGACTGACTCTGTTCAGACTGACTCTACTCTGACTGACTCTGCTCTGACTGATTCTGCTCTGACTGACTCTATTCTGACTGACTCTGTTCAGACTGACTCTACTCTGACTGAACTCTGCTCTGACTGATTCTGCTACGACTGACCCTGCTCTGACTTACTCTACTCCAACTTACCCTGCTCTGACTGACTCGGCTCTGACAGACCCTACTCTGACTGACTCTGTTCAGACTGACTCTACTCTGACTGACTCAGCTCTGACTGATTCTGCACTGACTGACCCTGCTCTGGGTGTACTCTGCTCTGACTGACCCTGCTCTGGCTGACTCTGCTCTGACAGACCCTGCTCTGAGTGATTCGGCTCTGACTGACCCTGCTCTGAATGACTCTGCTCTGACTGATTCTGCTCTGACTGACTCTACTCTGAGTTACTTTACTTTGTCTGAATCTGCTCTGATTGACTCCATTCTAAAAGACTCTGATCTGAATGACTCTGTTCTGAGCGACTCGGTTCTGACTGACACTGCTCTAACTGACTCGGCTCTGACTGACTCTGCTCTGACTGACATTGCTATGACAGACCCTGCTCTAAGTGACTCGGCTCTGACTGACCCTGCTCTGACTGACACGGCTCTGACAGACCCTACTCTGACTGACTCTGCTCAGACTGACTATACTCTGAATGACTCTGCTCTAACAGACTCGGCTCTGACTGACTCTGCTCTGACTGACTCTGCTCTGAGTGACTCTGCTCTAACTAATTCTGCTCTGACTGACGCGGTTCTGACTGACTCTGCTCTGACTGACTCTGCTCTGACAGACCCTGCTCTGAGTGACTCTGTTCAGACTGACTCTACTCTGACTGACTCTGCTCTGATTGACTGTGCTCTGACAGACCCTGCTCTGAGTGACCCGGCTCCGACAGACCCTACTCTGACTGACTCTATTCAGACTGACTCTACTCTGACTGACTCTGCTCTGACTGATTCTGCTCTGACTGACTCTATTCTGACTGACTCTGTTCAGACTGACTCTACTCTGACTGAACTCTGCTCTGACTGATTCTGCTACGACTGACTCTGGTCTGACTGACTCTGCTCTAACTGACCATGCTCTGGCTGACTCTGCTCTAACTGAATCTGCTATGACTGACTCTGCTCTGAATGACTCTGATCTGACTGATTCTGCTCTGACTGACTCTACTCTGAGTTACTTTACTTTGTCTGAATCTGCTCTGATTGACTCCATTCTAAAAGACTCTGATCTGAATGACTCTGTTCTGAGCGACTCGGTTCTGACTGACACTGCTCTAACTGACTCGGCTCTGACTGACTCTGCTCTGACTGACTTTGCTATGACAGACCCTGCTCTAAGTGACTCGGCTCTGACTGACCCTGCTCTGACTGACACGGCTCTGACAGACCCTACTCTGACTGACTCTGCTCAGACTGACTCTACTCTGAATGACTCTGCTCTAACAGACTCGGCTCTGACTGACTCGGCTCTGACTGACTCTGCTCTGAGTGACTCTGCTCTAACTAATTCTGCTCTGACTGAATCCGCTCTAACTGACTCTGCTCTGGGTGACTCCGCTGTGATTAATTCTGGTCTAACTGACTCTGCTGTGAATGATTCTGGTCTGACTGACCCTGCTCTGACCGACCCGGCTCTGACAGACCCTATTCTGACTGACTCTGTTCAGACTGACTCTACTCTGACTGACTCTGCTCTGACTGATTCTGCACTGACTGACCCTGCTCTGGATAACTCTGCTCTGACTGATTCCGGACTGACTGACTCTGCTCAAAATGATTCTGCTCTGACTAACTCTGCTCTGACTGAGTGTACTCTAACTGACCCTGCTCGGACTGACTCTGCTCTGACTGACGCTACTCTGACTGACTCTGCTCTGAAAGACCCTGCTCTGACTGACTCTGTTCAGACTGACTCTACTCTGACTGACTCTGCTCTGAATGATTCTGCTCTGACTGACTCTGTTCTGACTGACTCTGCTCTAACTGACCATGCTCTGGCTGCCTCTGCTCTAACTGAATCTGCTATGACTGACTCTGCTCTGAATGACTCTGATCTGACTGAATCTATTCTGACTGACTCTACTCTGAGTTACATTACTTTCTCTGAATCTGCTCTGATTGACTCTATTCTAAAAGACTCTGATCTGAGTGACTCTGTTCTGAGCGACTCGGTTCTGACTGACACTGCTCTAACTGACTCGGCTCTGACTGACTCTGCTCTGACTGACTCTGCTATGACAGACCCTGCTCTGAGTGACTCGGCTCTGACTGACCCTGCTCTGACTGACTCGGCTCTGACAGACCCTACTCTGACTGACTCTGTTCAGACTGACTCTACTCTGAATGACTCTGCTCTAACTAATTCTGCTCTGACTGACGCGGTTCTGACTGACTCTGCTCTGACTGACTCTGCTCTGACAGACCCTGCTCTGAGTGACTCGGCTCTGACTGACCCTGCTCTGACCGACCCGGCTCCGACAGACCCTACTCTGACTGACTCTGTTCAGACTGACTCTACTCTGACTGACTCTGCTCTGACTGATTCTGCTCTGACTGACTCTATTCTGACTGACTCTGTTCAGACTGACTCTACTCTGACTGAACTCTGCTCTGACTGATTCTGCTACGACTGACCCTGCTCTGACTTACTCTACTCCAACTTACCCTGCTCTGACTGACTCGGCTCTGACAGACCCTACTCTGACTGACTCTGTTCAGACTGACTCTACTCTGACTGACTCAGCTCTGACTGATTCTGCACTGACTGACCCTGCTCTGGGTGTACTCTGCTCTGACTGACCCTGCTCTGGCTGACTCTGCTCTGACAGACCCTGCTCTGAGTGATTCGGCTCTGACTGACCCTGCTCTGAATGACTCTGCTCTGACTGATTCTGCTCTGACTGACTTTATTCTGACTGACTCTGATCTGAGTGACTCTGCTCTGAGTGACTCTACTCTGACTGATTCTGCTCTGACAGACCCTACTCCGACAGACTCTGTTCAGACTGACCCAACTCTGACTGACTCTGCTCTGACTGATTCTGCACTGACTGACCCTGCTCTGGATAACTCTGCTCTGACTGATTCCGGTCTGACTGACTCTGCTCAAAATGATTCTGCTCTGACTAACTCTGCTCTGACTGACTGTACTCTAACTGACCCTGCTCGGACTGACTCTGCTCTGACTGACGCTACTCTGACTGACTCTGCTCTGAAAGACCCTACTCTGACTGACTCTGTTCAGACTGACTCTACTCTGACTGACTCTGCTCTGAATGATTCTCCTCTGACTGACTCTGTTCTGACTGACTCTGCTCTAACTGACCATGCTCTGGCTGACTCTGCTCTAACTGAATCTGCTATGACTGACTCTGCTCTGAATGACTCTGATCTGACTGATTCTGCTCTGACTGACTCTACTCTGAGTTACTTTACTTTGTCTGAATCTGCTCTGATTGACTCCATTCTAAAAGACTCTGATCTGAATGACTCTGTTCTGAGCGACTCGGTTCTGACTGACACTGCTCTAACTGACTCGGCTCTGACTGACTCTGCTCTGACTGACTTTGCTATGACAGACCCTGCTCTAAGTGACTCGGCTCTGACTGACCCTGCTCTGACTGACACGGCTCTGACAGACCCTACTCTGACTGACTCTGCTCAGACTGACTCTACTCTGAATGGCTCTGCTCTAACAGACTCGGCTCTGACTGACTGTGCTCTGACTGACTCTGCTCTGAGTGACTCTGCTCTAACTAATTCTGCTCTGACTGACGTGGTTCTGACTGACTCTGCTCTGACTGACTCTGCTCTGACAGACCCTGCTCTGAGTGACTCGGCTCTGACTGACCCTGCTCTGACCGACCCGGCTCCGACAGACCCTACTCTGACTGACTCTGTTCAGACTGACCCTACTCTGACTGACTCTGCTCTGATTGACTGTGCTCTGACAGACCCTGCTCTGAGTGACCCGGCTCCGACAGACCCTACTCTGACTGACTCTATTCAGACTGACTCTACTCTGACTGACTCTGCTCTGACTGATTCTGCTCTGACTGACTCTATTCTGACTGACTCTGTTCAGACTGACTCTACTCTGACTGAACTCTGCTCTGACTGATTCTGCTACGACTGACCCTGCTCTGACTTAATCTACTCTAACTTACCCTGCTCTGACTGACTCGGCTCTGACAGACCCTAATCTGACTGACTCTGTTCAGACTGACTCTACTCTGACTGACTCTGCTCTGACTGATTCTGCACTGACTGACCCTGCTCTGGGAGTACTCTGCTCTGACTGATCCTGCTCTGACTGACTTTGATCTGAGTGACTCTGTTCTGAGCGACTCGGCTCTGAATGACTCTGCTCTGACTGACTCTGCTCTGAGTGACTCTACTCTGACTGATTCTGCTCTGACAGACCCTGCTCTGAGTGACTCGGCTCTGATTGACCCTGCTTTGACTGACTCGGCTCTGACAGACCCTACTCTGACTGACTCTGTTCAGACTGACTCTACTCTGACTGACTCTGCTCTGACTAACTCTGCTCTGACTGATTCTGCTACGACTGACCCAGCTCTGACTTACTCTACTCTAACTGACCCTGCCCTGACTGACTCTGCTCTGACTGACTCTGCTCTGACTGATTCTGCTCTGACTAACTCTTCTCTGACAGACTCTGCTCTGACTGAATCTGTTCAGACTGACTCTACTCTGACTGTCTCTGCTCTGACTGACCCTGTTCTGACTGACTCTGCTCTGACTGACTCTCCTCTGACAGACCCTGCTCTGAGTGACTCGGCTCTGACTGACCCTACTCTGACTCTGTTCAGACTGACTATACAATGACTGACTCTGCTCTGACTGATTATGCCCTGACTGACCCTGCTCTGGGTGACTCTGCTCTGACTGATTCTGGTCTGACTGACTCTGCTCTGACTGATTCAGCTCTGACTGACTCTGCTCTGAAAAACTCTGCTCTCACTGATTCTGCTCTGACTGACTCTGTTTTAATTGACTCTGCTCTAACTGACAATGCTCTGGCTGACTCTGCTCTAACTGAATTTGCTCTGACTGACTCTGCTCTGACTCATTCTGCTCTGACTGACTCTATTCTGACTGACTCTGATCTGAGTGACTCTGCTCTGAGCAACTCTGTTCTGACTGACTCGGCTCTGACAGACCCTACTCTGACTGACTCTGATCAGACTGACTCTACTCTGACTGTTTCTGCTCTGACTGACTCTGCTCTGACTGATTCTGCTCTGACTGACTCTGTTCTGACTGACACTGCTCTGACTGACACTGCTCTGACAGACCCTGCTCTGAGTGACTCGGCTCTGACTGACCCTGCTCTGACTTACTCTGCTCTGACTGATTCTGCTCTGACTGACCCTGCTCTAGATAACTCTGCTCTGACTGACTGTACTCTAGCTGACCCTGCTCTGACTGACTCTGCTCTGACTGACTCTCCTCTGACTGACTCTGCTCTGAAAGACTCTGCTCTCACTGATTCTGCTCTGACTGACTCTGTTCTGACTGACTCGGCTCTAACTGACCATGCTCTAACAGAATTTGCTCTGACTAACTCTGCTCTGAATAACTCTGCTCTGACTGATTCTGCTCTGACTGACTCTATTCTGACTGACTCTGATCTGAGTGACTCTGTTCTGAGCGACTCTGTTCTGACTGACTCTGCCCTAACTGATTCGGCTCTGACTGAATCTGCTCTGACTGACTCTGCTCTGGGTGCCTCCGCTGTGATTAATTCTGGTCTAACTGACTCTGCTGTGAATGATTCTGGTCTGACTAACTCTGCTCTGGCTGACTGTACTATAACTAACACTGCTATGACTGACTCTGCTCTGACTGACTCTCCTCTGACTGACTCTGCTCTGAAGGACTCTGTTCTCACTGATTCTGCTCTGACTGACTCTGTTCTGATTGACTCTGCTCTAACTGACCCTGCTCTGGCTGAATCTGCTCTCACTGAATTTGCTCTGACTAACTCTGCTCTGACTGATTCTGCTCTCACTTACTCTATTCTGACTGTCTCTGATCTGAGAGACTCTGTTCTGAGCGACTCGGCTCTGAATGACTCTGCTCTACCTGAATTTGCTCTGACTGACTCTGCTCTGAATGACTCTGCTCTGACTGATTCTGCCCTGACAGACTCCATTCTGACTGACTCTGATCGGAATGACTCTGTTCTGAGCAACTCTGTTCTGACTGACTCTGATCTATCTAACTCGGCTCTGACTGTCTCTGCTCTGACTGACTCTGCTCTGAGTGACTCTGCTCTGACTGATTCTGCTCTGCCTGAATCTGTTCTGACAGACCCTGCTCTGACTGACGCGGCTCTGACTGACCCTGCTCTGACTGACTCGGCTCTGACAGACCCTAATCTGACTGACTCGGCTCTGACAGACCCTACTCTGACTGACTCTGTTCAGACTGACTCTATTCTGACTGTCTCTGCTCTGACTGACTCTGCTCTGACTGATTCTGGTCTGACTGACTCTCCTCTGACTGAGACTGCTCTGAAAGAGTCTGCTGTCACCGATTCTGCTCTGACTGACTCTGTTCTGACTGACTCTGCTCTAACTGACCCTGCTCTGGCTGACTATGCTCTAACTGAATTTGCTCTGCCTTACTCTACTCTGAATGACTCTGCTCTGACTGATTCCGCTCTGACTGACTCTATTCTGACTGACTCTGATCACAGTGACTCAGTTCTGAGCGACTCTGTTCTGACTGACTCTACTCTAACTGACTCAGCTCTGACTGACTCTGCTTTGACTGACTCTTCTCTGACTGATTCTGCTCTGACTGACCCTGCTCTGAGTGATGCTGCTCTGAGTGATTCTGCTCTGACTGACTCTGGTCTGACTGACCCTGCTCTGACTGACTCTGCTCTGACAGACCCTGCTCTGAGTGATTCGGCTCTGACTGACTCGGCTTTGACAGACCCTAATTTGACTGACTCGGCTCTGACAGACCCTACTCTGACTGACTCGGTTCAGACTGACTCTACTCTGAATGTCTCTGCTCTGACTGACTCTGCTCTGACTGATTCTGCTCTGACTGACCCTGCTCTGGGTGAATCTGTTCTGACTGATTCTGGTCTGACTGACTCTGCTCTGACTGATTATTCTCTGACTTACTCTGCTCTGACTGACTGTACTCTAACTGACCCTGCTCAGACTGACTCTGCTCTGACTGACGCTACTCTGACTGACTCTGCTCTGAAAGACCCTACTCTGACTGACTCTGTTCAGACTGACTCTACTCTGACTGACTCTGCTCTGAATGATTCTCCTCTGACTGACTCTGTTCTGACTGACTCTGCTCTAACTGACCCTGCTCTGGCTGACTCTGCTCTAACTGAATTTGCTCTGACTGACTCTGCTCTGAATGACTCTGCTCTGACTGATTCTGCCCTGACTGACTCTATTCTGACTGACTCTGATCGTAGTGACTCTGTTCTGAGCGACTCTGTTCTAACTGACTCTGCTCTAACTAACTCGGCTCTGACTGTCTCTGCTCTGACTGACTCTGCTCTGACTGATTCTGCTCTGCCTGACTCTGTTCTGACAGACCCTGCTCTGACTGACTCGGCTCTGACTGACCCTGCTCTGACTGACTCGGCTCTGACAGACCCTAATCTGACTGACTCGGCTCTGACAGACCCTACTCTGACTGACTCTGTTCAGACTGACTCTATTCTGACTGTCTCTGCTCTGACTGACTCTGCTCTGACTGATTCTGTTCTGACTGACTCTCCTCTGACTGAGACTGCTCTGAAAGAGTCTGCTCTCACTGATTCTGCTCTGACTGATTCTGTTCTGACTGACTCTACTCTAACTGACCCTGCTCTGGCTGACTATGCTCTAACTGAATTTGCTCTGCCTTACTCTACTCTGAATGACTCTGCTCTCACTGATTCTGCTCTGACTGACTCTGCTCTGACTGATTCTGCTCTGACAGACCCTGCTCTGGCTGACTCTGCTCTAACTGAATTTGCTCTGACTGACTCTGCTCTGAATGACTCTGCTCTGACTGAATCTTCTCTGTGTGACACTGCTCTTACTGACTCTGATCTGACTGACCCTGCTCTGACTGACTCTGCTCTGACTGACTCTACTCTGACTGAATTTGCTCTGTGTGACACTGCTCTGACTGACTTTACTGTCACTGAATCTACTCTGTGAGACTCTACTCTGAGTCTGCTCTGACTGACTCTACTCTGAGTTACTCTACTTTGTCTGAATCTGCTCTGACTGACTCTGCTCTGACTGAATCTGCTCTGACTGACTCTATTCTAACTGACTCTGATCGGAGTGACTCTGTTCTGAGCGACTCTGTTTTGACTGACTCTGCTCTAACTAACTCGGGTCTGACTGTCTCTGCTCTGACTGACTCTGCTCTGAGTGACTCTGCTCTGACTGATTCTGCTCTGCCTGACTCTGTTCTGACAGACCCTGCTCTGACTGACTCGGCTCTGACTGACCCTGCTCTAACTGACTCGGCTCTGACAGACCCTAATCTGACTGACTCGGCTCTGACAGACCCTACTCTGACTGACTCTGTTCAGACTGACACTATTCTGACTGTCTCTGCTCTGACTGACTCTGCTCTGACTGATTCTGGTCTGACTGACTCTCCTCTGACTGAGACTGCTCTGAAAGAGTCTGCTCTCACTGAGTCTGCTCTGACTGACTCTGTTCTGAATGACTCTGCTCTAACTGACTCAGCTCTGACTGACTCTGCTCTGACTGACTCTGCTCTGAGTGACTCTGCTCTGACAGACCCTGCTCTGAGTGACTCGGCTCTGACTGACGCTACCCTGACGGACTCGTCTCTGACAGACCCTACTCTGACGACTCTGTTCAGACTGACACTGCTCTGACTGATTCTGCTCTGACTGAATCTGATCTGACTGACCCTGCTCTCTGAGACTCTGCTCTGACTGACTCTACTCTGACTGAATCTTCTCTGTGTGACACTGCCCTTACTGACTCTGATTTGACTAACCCTGCTCTGTGAGACTCTGCTCTGACTGACTCTGATCTGACTGACCCTGCTCTGACTGTCTCTGCTCTGACTGAATCTGCTCTGACTGACTCTATTCTAACTGACTCTGATCTGAGTGACTCTGTTCTGAGCGACTCGGTTCTGACTGACTCTGCTCTGACTGACCCTGCTCGAGATAACTCTGCTCTGACTGATTCTGGTCTGACTGACTCTGCTCCAACTGATTCTGCTCTGACTAACTCTGATCTGACTGACTCTATTTTGACTGACTCTGATCTGAGTGATCTGCTCTGAGCGACTCTGTTCCGACTAACTGACTCGGCTCTGACTGACTCTGCTCTGACTGCTTCTGCTCTGACTGACTCTGTTCTGACTGTCTCTGCTCTGACTGACTCTGTTCTGACAGACCCTGCTCTGACAGACCCTGCTCTGGCTGACTCTGCTCTGACTGACTCTGCTCTGACTGCCTCTGCCTTGACTAACTCTGCTCTGACAGACTCTGCTCTGACTCGCCCTCCTCTGACTGACTCACCTCTAACTGACCCTGCTCTGACTGACTCTGCTCTGTCAAACACTTTTCTTACTGAGTTGTTCTGACTGACTGCTCTGACTGCTTTCCCTCTATTCTGACTAAGCTGCTCCGTCTGACTTTGCTCTGAATATCTCTGCTTTGATTGATCTGCTCTGACTGACCCTGCTCTGGATAACTCTGCTCTGACTGATTCTGGTCTGACTGACTCTGCTCTGACTGATTCTGCTCTGACTAACTATGCTATGACTGACTGTACTCTAACTGACCCTGCTCTGACTGACTCTGCTCTGACTGACTCTCCTCTGACTGACTCTGCTCTGAAAGACTCTGCTCTCACTGATTCTGCTCTGACTGACTCTGTTCTGACTGACTCTGCACTAACTGAATCTGCTCTGACTGACTCTGCTCTGAATGACTCTCCTCTGACTGACTCTGTTCTGACTGACTCTGCTCTAACTGACCATGCTCTGGCTGCCTCTGCTCTAACTGAATCTGCTATGACTGACTCTGCTCTGAATGACTCTGATCTGACTGAATCTATTCTGACTGACTCTACTCTGAGTTACATTACTTTCTCTGAATCTGCTCTGATTGACTCTATTCTAAAAGACTCTGATCTGAGTGACTCTGTTCTGAGCGACTCGGTTCTGACTGACACTGCTCTAACTGACTCGGCTCTGACTGACTCTGCTCTGACTGACTCTGCTATGACAGACCCTGCTCTGAGTGACTCGGCTCTGACTGACCCTGCTCTGACTGACTCGGCTCTGACAGACCCTACTCTGACTGACTCTGTTCAGACTGACTCTACTCTGAATGACTCTGCTCTAACTAATTCTGCTCTGACTGACGCGGTTCTGACTGACTCTGCTCTGACTGACTCTGCTCTGACAGACCCTGCTCTGAGTGACTCGGCTCTGACTGACCCTGCTCTGACCGACCCGGCTCCGACAGACCCTACTCTGACTGACTCTGTTCAGACTGACTCTACTCTGACTGACTCTGCTCTGACTGATTCTGCTCTGACTGACTCTATTCTGACTGACTCTGTTCAGACTGACTCTACTCTGACTGAACTCTGCTCTGACTGATTCTGCTACGACTGACCCTGCTCTGACTTACTCTACTCCAACTTACCCTGCTCTGACTGACTCGGCTCTGACAGACCCTACTCTGACTGACTCTGTTCAGACTGACTCTACTCTGACTGACTCAGCTCTGACTGATTCTGCACTGACTGACCCTGCTCTGGGTGTACTCTGCTCTGACTGACCCTGCTCTGGCTGACTCTGCTCTGACAGACCCTGCTCTGAGTGATTCGGCTCTGACTGACCCTGCTCTGAATGACTCTGCTCTGACTGATTCTGCTCTGACTGACTTTATTCTGACTGACTCTGATCTGAGTGACTCTGCTCTGAGTGACTCTACTCTGACTGATTCTGCTCTGACAGACCCTACTCCGACAGACTCTGTTCAGACTGACCCAACTCTGACTGACTCTGCTCTGACTGATTCTGCACTGACTGACCCTGCTCTGGATAACTCTGCTCTGACTGATTCCGGTCTGACTGACTCTGCTCAAAATGATTCTGCTCTGACTAACTCTGCTCTGACTGACTGTACTCTAACTGACCCTGCTCGGACTGACTCTGCTCTGACTGACGCTACTCTGACTGACTCTGCTCTGAAAGACCCTACTCTGACTGACTCTGTTCAGACTGACTCTACTCTGACTGACTCTGCTCTGAATGATTCTCCTCTGACTGACTCTGTTCTGACTGACTCTGCTCTAACTGACCATGCTCTGGCTGCCTCTGCTCTAACTGAATCTGCTATGACTGACTCTACTCTGAGTTACATTACTTTCTCTGAATCTGCTCTGATTGACTCTATTCTAAAAGACTCTGATCTGAGTGACTCTGTTCTGAGCGACTCGGTTCTGACTGACACTGCTCTAACTGACTCGGCTCTGACTGACTCTGCTCTGACTGACTCTGCTATGACAGACCCTGCTCTGAGTGACTCGGCTCTGACTGACCCTGCTCTGACTGACTCGGCTCTGACAGACCCTACTCTGACTGACTCTGTTCAGACTGACTCTACTCTGAATGACTCTGCTCTAACAAATTCTGCTCTGACTGACGCGGTTCTGACTGACTCTGCTCTGACTGACTCTGCTCTGACAGACCCTGCTCTGAGTGACTCGGCTCTGACTGACCCTGCTCTGACCGACCCGGCTCCGACAGACCCTACTCTGACTGACTCTGTTCAGACTGACTCTACTCTGACTGACTCTGCTCTGACTGACTCTGCTCTGACAGACCCTGCTCTGAGTGACCCGGCTCCAACACACCCTACTCTGACTGACTCTGTTCAGACTGACTCTACTCTGACTGACTCTGCTCTGACTGATTCTGCTCTGACTGACTCTATTCTGACTGACTCTGTTCAGACTGACTCTACTCTGACTGAACTCTGCTCTGACTGATTCTGCTACGACTGACCCTGCTCTGACTTACTCTACTCCAACATACCCTGCTCTGACTGACTCGGCTCTGACAGACCCTACTCTGACTGACTCTGTTCAGACTGACTCTACTCTGACTGACTCAGCTCTGACTGATTCTGCACTGACTGACCCTGCTCTGGGTGTACTCTGCTCTGACTGACCCTGCTCTGGCTGACTCTGCTCTGACAGACCCTGCTCTGAGTGATTCGGCTCTGACTGACCCTGCTCTGAATGACTCTGCTCTGACTGATTCTGCTCTGACTGACTTTATTCTGACTGACTCTGATCTGAGTGACTCCGTTCAGAGCGACTCGGCTCTGAATGACTCTGCTCTGACTGACTCTGCTCTGAGTGACTCTACTCTGACTGATTCTGCTCTGACAGACCCTGCTCTGAGTGACTCGGCTCTGATTGACCCTGCTTTGACTGACTCAGCTCTGACAGACCCTACTCCGACAGACTCTGTTCAGACTGACCCAACTCTGACTGTCTCTGCTCTGACTGATTCTGCACTGACTGACCCTGCTCTGGATAACTCTGCTCTGACTGATTCCGGTCTGACTGACTCTGCTCAAAATGATTCTGCTCTGACTAACTCTGCTCTGACTGACTCTATTCTGACTGACTCTGTTCAGACTGACTCTACTCTGACTGAACTCTGCTCTGACTGATTCTGCTATGACTGATCCTGCTCTGAGTTACTCTACTCCAACTTACCCTGCTCTGACTGACTCGGCTCTGACAGACCCTACTCTGACTGACTCTGTTCAGACTGACTCTACTCTGACTGACTCTGCTCTGAATGATTCTCCTCTGACTGACTCTGTTCTGACTGACTCTGCTCTAACTGACCATGCTCTGGCTGACTCTGCTCTAACTGAATCTGCTATGACTGACTCTGCTCTGAATGACTCTGATCTGACTGAATCTATTCTGACTGACTCTACTCTGAGTTACATTACTTTCTCTGAATCTGCTCTGATTGACTCTATTCTAAAAGACTCTGATCTGAGTGACTCTGTTCTGAGCGACTCGGTTCTGACTGACACTGCTCTGACTGACTCGGCTCTGACAGACCCTACTCTGACTGACTCTGTTCAGACTGACTCTACTCTGACTGACTCAGCTCTGACTGATTCTGCACTGACTGACCCTGCTCTGGGTGTACTCTGCTCTGACTGACCCTGCTCTGGCTGACTCTGCTCTGACAGACCCTGCTCTGAGTGATTCGGCTCTGACTGACCCTGCTCTGAATGACTCTGCTCTGACTGATTCTGCTCTGACTGACTTTATTCTGACTGACTCTGATCTGAGTGTCTCTGTTCTGAGCGACTCGGCTCTGAATGACTCTGCTCTGACTGACTCTGCTCTGAGTGACTCTACTCTGACTGATTCTGCTCTGACAGACGCTACTCCGACAGACTCTGTTCAGACTGACCCAACTCTGACTGACTCTGCTCTGACTGATTCTGCACTGACTGACCCTGCTCTGGATAACTCTGCTCTGACTGATTCCGGTCTGACTGACTCTGCTCAAAATGATTCTGCTCTGACTAACTCTGCTCTGACTGACTGTACTCTAACTGACCCTGCTCGGACTGACTCTGCTCTGACTGACGCTACTCTGACTGACTCTGCTCTGAAAGACCCTACTCTGACTGACTCTGTTCAGACTGACTCTACTCTGACTGACTCTGCTCTGAATGATTCTCCTCTGACTGACTCTGTTCTGACTGACTCTGCTCTAACTGACCATGCTCTGGCTGACTCTGCTCTAACTGAATCTGCTATGACTGACTCTGCTCTGAATGACTCTGATCTGACTGATTCTGCTCTGACTGACTCTACTCTGAGTTACTTTACTTTGTCTGAATCTGCTCTGATTGACTCCATTCTAAAAGACTCTGATCTGAATGACTCTGTTCTGAGCGACTCGGTTCTGACTGACACTGCTCTAACTGACTCGGCTCTGACTGACCCTGCTCTGACTGACTCGGCTCTGACAGACCCTACTCTGACTGACTCTGTTCAGACTGACTCTACTCTGAATGACTCTGCTCTAACTAATTCTGCTCTGACTGACGCGGTTCTGACTGACTCTGCTCTGACTGACTCTGCTCTGACAGACCCTGCTCTGAGTGACTCGGCTCTGACTGACCCTGCTCTGACCGACCCGGCTCCGACAGACCCTACTCTGACTGACTCTGTTCAGACTGACTCTACTCTGACTGACTCTGCTCTGACTGATTCTGCTCTGACTGATTCTGCACTGACTGACCCTGCTCTGGGTGTACTCTGCTCTGACTGACCCTGCTCTGGCTGACTCTGCTCTGACAGACCCTGCTCTGAGTGATTCGGCTCTGACAGACCCTGCTCTGAATGACTCTGCTCTGACTGATTCTGCTCTGACAGACTTTATTCTGACTGACTCTGCTCTGACTGACTCTGCTCTGACAGACCCTGCTCTGAGTGACTCGGCTCTGACTGACCCTGCTCTGACCGACCCGGCTCCGACAGACCCTACTCTGACTGACTCTGTTCAGACTGACTCTACTCTGACTGACTCTGCTCTGACTGATTCTGCTCTGACTGACTCTATTCTGACTGACTCTGTTCAGACTGACTCTACTCTGACTGAACTCTGCTCTGACTGATTCTGCTACGACTGACCCTGCTCTGACTTACTCTACTCCAACTTACCCTGCTCTGACTGACTCGGCTCTGACAGACCCTACTCTGACTGACTCTGTTCAGACTGACTCTACTCTGACTGACTCAGCTCTGACTGATTCTGCACTGACTGACCCTGCTCTGGGTGTACTCTGCTCTGACTGACCCTGCTCTGGCTGACTCTGCTCTGACAGACCCTGCTCTGAGTGATTCGGCTCTGACTGACCCTGCTCTGAATGACTCTGCTCTGACTGATTCTGCTCTGACTGACTCTACTCTGAGTTACTTTACTTTGTCTGAATCTGCTCTGATTGACTCCATTCTAAAAGACTCTGATCTGAATGACTCTGTTCTGAGCGACTCGGTTCTGACTGACACTGCTCTAACTGACTCGGCTCTGACTGACTCTGCTCTGACTGACATTGCTATGACAGACCCTGCTCTAAGTGACTCGGCTCTGACTGACCCTGCTCTGACTGACACGGCTCTGACAGACCCTACTCTGACTGACTCTGCTCAGACTGACTATACTCTGAATGACTCTGCTCTAACAGACTCGGCTCTGACTGACTCTGCTCTGACTGACTCTGCTCTGAGTGACTCTGCTCTAACTAATTCTGCTCTGACTGACGCGGTTCTGACTGACTCTGCTCTGACTGACTCTGCTCTGACAGACCCTGCTCTGAGTGACTCTGTTCAGACTGACTCTACTCTGACTGACTCTGCTCTGATTGACTGTGCTCTGACAGACCCTGCTCTGAGTGACCCGGCTCCGACAGACCCTACTCTGACTGACTCTATTCAGACTGACTCTACTCTGACTGACTCTGCTCTGACTGATTCTGCTCTGACTGACTCTATTCTGACTGACTCTGTTCAGACTGACTCTACTCTGACTGAACTCTGCTCTGACTGATTCTGCTACGACTGACTCTGGTCTGACTGACTCTGCTCTAACTGACCATGCTCTGGCTGACTCTGCTCTAACTGAATCTGCTATGACTGACTCTGCTCTGAATGACTCTGATCTGACTGATTCTGCTCTGACTGACTCTACTCTGAGTTACTTTACTTTGTCTGAATCTGCTCTGATTGACTCCATTCTAAAAGACTCTGATCTGAATGACTCTGTTCTGAGCGACTCGGTTCTGACTGACACTGCTCTAACTGACTCGGCTCTGACTGACTCTGCTCTGACTGACTTTGCTATGACAGACCCTGCTCTAAGTGACTCGGCTCTGACTGACCCTGCTCTGACTGACACGGCTCTGACAGACCCTACTCTGACTGACTCTGCTCAGACTGACTCTACTCTGAATGACTCTGCTCTAACAGACTCGGCTCTGACTGACTCGGCTCTGACTGACTCTGCTCTGAGTGACTCTGCTCTAACTAATTCTGCTCTGACTGAATCCGCTCTAACTGACTCTGCTCTGGGTGACTCCGCTGTGATTAATTCTGGTCTAACTGACTCTGCTGTGAATGATTCTGGTCTGACTGACCCTGCTCTGACCGACCCGGCTCTGACAGACCCTATTCTGACTGACTCTGTTCAGACTGACTCTACTCTGACTGACTCTGCTCTGACTGATTCTGCACTGACTGACCCTGCTCTGGATAACTCTGCTCTGACTGATTCCGGACTGACTGACTCTGCTCAAAATGATTCTGCTCTGACTAACTCTGCTCTGACTGAGTGTACTCTAACTGACCCTGCTCGGACTGACTCTGCTCTGACTGACGCTACTCTGACTGACTCTGCTCTGAAAGACCCTGCTCTGACTGACTCTGTTCAGACTGACTCTACTCTGACTGACTCTGCTCTGAATGATTCTGCTCTGACTGACTCTGTTCTGACTGACTCTGCTCTAACTGACCATGCTCTGGCTGCCTCTGCTCTAACTGAATCTGCTATGACTGACTCTGCTCTGAATGACTCTGATCTGACTGAATCTATTCTGACTGACTCTACTCTGAGTTACATTACTTTCTCTGAATCTGCTCTGATTGACTCTATTCTAAAAGACTCTGATCTGAGTGACTCTGTTCTGAGCGACTCGGTTCTGACTGACACTGCTCTAACTGACTCGGCTCTGACTGACTCTGCTCTGACTGACTCTGCTATGACAGACCCTGCTCTGAGTGACTCGGCTCTGACTGACCCTGCTCTGACTGACTCGGCTCTGACAGACCCTACTCTGACTGACTCTGTTCAGACTGACTCTACTCTGAATGACTCTGCTCTAACTAATTCTGCTCTGACTGACGCGGTTCTGACTGACTCTGCTCTGACTGACTCTGCTCTGACAGACCCTGCTCTGAGTGACTCGGCTCTGACTGACCCTGCTCTGACCGACCCGGCTCCGACAGACCCTACTCTGACTGACTCTGTTCAGACTGACTCTACTCTGACTGACTCTGCTCTGACTGATTCTGCTCTGACTGACTCTATTCTGACTGACTCTGTTCAGACTGACTCTACTCTGACTGAACTCTGCTCTGACTGATTCTGCTACGACTGACCCTGCTCTGACTTACTCTACTCCAACTTACCCTGCTCTGACTGACTCGGCTCTGACAGACCCTACTCTGACTGACTCTGTTCAGACTGACTCTACTCTGACTGACTCAGCTCTGACTGATTCTGCACTGACTGACGCTGCTCTGGGTGTACTCTGCTCTGACTGACCCTGCTCTGGCTGACTCTGCTCTGACAGACCCTGCTCTGAGTGATTCGGCTCTGACTGACCCTGCTCTGAATGACTCTGCTCTGACTGATTCTGCTCTGACTGACTTTATTCTGACTGACTCTGATCTGAGTGACTCTGCTCTGAGTGACTCTACTCTGACTGATTCTGCTCTGACAGACCCTACTCCGACAGACTCTGTTCAGACTGACCCAACTCTGACTGACTCTGCTCTGACTGATTCTGCACTGACTGACCCTGCTCTGGATAACTCTGCTCTGACTGATTCCGGTCTGACTGACTCTGCTCAAAATGATTCTGCTCTGACTAACTCTGCTCTGACTGACTGTACTCTAACTGACCCTGCTCGGACTGACTCTGCTCTGACTGACGCTACTCTGACTGACTCTGCTCTGAAAGACCCTACTCTGACTGACTCTGTTCAGACTGACTCTACTCTGACTGACTCTGCTCTGAATGATTCTCCTCTGACTGACTCTGTTCTGACTGACTCTGCTCTAACTGACCATGCTCTGGCTGACTCTGCTCTAACTGAATCTGCTATGACTGACTCTGCTCTGAATGACTCTGATCTGACTGATTCTGCTCTGACTGACTCTACTCTGAGTTACTTTACTTTGTCTGAATCTGCTCTGATTGACTCCATTCTAAAAGACTCTGATCTGAATGACTCTGTTCTGAGCGACTCGGTTCTGACTGACACTGCTCTAACTGACTCGGCTCTGACTGACTCTGCTCTGACTGACTTTGCTATGACAGACCCTGCTCTAAGTGACTCGGCTCTGACTGACCCTGCTCTGACTGACACGGCTCTGACAGACCCTACTCTGACTGACTCTGCTCAGACTGACTCTACTCTGAATGGCTCTGCTCTAACAGACTCGGCTCTGACTGACTGTGCTCTGACTGACTCTGCTCTGAGTGACTCTGCTCTAACTAATTCTGCTCTGACTGACGTGGTTCTGACTGACTCTGCTCTGACTGACTCTGCTCTGACAGACCCTGCTCTGAGTGACTCGGCTCTGACTGACCCTGCTCTGACCGACCCGGCTCCGACAGACCCTACTCTGACTGACTCTGTTCAGACTGACCCTACTCTGACTGACTCTGCTCTGATTGACTGTGCTCTGACAGACCCTGCTCTGAGTGACCCGGCTCCGACAGACCCTACTCTGACTGACTCTATTCAGACTGACTCTACTCTGACTGACTCTGCTCTGACTGATTCTGCTCTGACTGACTCTATTCTGACTGACTCTGTTCAGACTGACTCTACTCTGACTGAACTCTGCTCTGACTGATTCTGCTACGACTGACCCTGCTCTGACTTAATCTACTCTAACTTACCCTGCTCTGACTGACTCGGCTCTGACAGACCCTACTCTGACTGACTCTGTTCAGACTGACTCTACTCTGACTGACTCTGCTCTGACTGATTCTGCACTGACTGACCCTGCTCTGGGAGTACTCTGCTCTGACTGATCCTGCTCTGACTGACTTTGATCTGAGTGACTCTGTTCTGAGCGACTCGGCTCTGAATGACTCTGCTCTGACTGACTCTGCTCTGAGTGACTCTACTCTGACTGATTCTGCTCTGACAGACCCTGCTCTGAGTGACTCGGCTCTGATTGACCCTGCTTTGACTGACTCGGCTCTGACAGACCCTACTCTGACTGACTCTGTTCAGACTGACTCTACTCTGACTGACTCTGCTCTGACTAACTCTGCTCTGACTGATTCTGCTACGACTGACCCAGCTCTGACTTACTCTACTCTAACTGACCCTGCCCTGACTGACTCTGCTCTGACTGACTCTGCTCTGACTGATTCTGCTCTGACTAACTCTTCTCTGACAGACTCTGCTCTGACTGAATCTGTTCAGACTGACTCTACTCTGACTGTCTCTGCTCTGACTGACCCTGTTCTGACTGACTCTGCTCTGACTGACTCTCCTCTGACAGACCCTGCTCTGAGTGACTCGGCTCTGACTGACCCTACTCTGACTCTGTTCAGACTGACTATACAATGACTGACTCTGCTCTGACTGATTATGCCCTGACTGACCCTGCTCTGGGTGACTCTGCTCTGACTGATTCTGGTCTGACTGACTCTGCTCTGACTGATTCAGCTCTGACTGACTCTGCTCTGAAAAACTCTGCTCTCACTGATTCTGCTCTGACTGACTCTGTTTTAATTGACTCTGCTCTAACTGACAATGCTCTGGCTGACTCTGCTCTAACTGAATTTGCTCTGACTGACTCTGCTCTGACTCATTCTGCTCTGACTGACTCTATTCTGACTGACTCTGATCTGAGTGACTCTGCTCTGAGCAACTCTGTTCTGACTGACTCGGCTCTGACAGACCCTACTCTGACTGACTCTGATCAGACTGACTCTACTCTGACTGTTTCTGCTCTGACTGACTCTGCTCTGACTGATTCTGCTCTGACTGACTCTGTTCTGACTGACACTGCTCTGACTGACACTGCTCTGACAGACCCTGCTCTGAGTGACTCGGCTCTGACTGACCCTGCTCTGACTTACTCTGCTCTGACTGATTCTGCTCTGACTGACCCTGCTCTAGATAACTCTGCTCTGACTGACTGTACTCTAGCTGACCCTGCTCTGACTGACTCTGCTCTGACTGACTCTCCTCTGACTGACTCTGCTCTGAAAGACTCTGCTCTCACTGATTCTGCTCTGACTGACTCTGTTCTGACTGACTCGGCTCTAACTGACCATGCTCTAACAGAATTTGCTCTGACTAACTCTGCTCTGAATAACTCTGCTCTGACTGATTCTGCTCTGACTGACTCTATTCTGACTGACTCTGATCTGAGTGACTCTGTTCTGAGCGACTCTGTTCTGACTGACTCTGCCCTAACTGATTCGGCTCTGACTGAATCTGCTCTGACTGACTCTGCTCTGGGTGCCTCCGCTGTGATTAATTCTGGTCTAACTGACTCTGCTGTGAATGATTCTGGTCTGACTAACTCTGCTCTGGCTGACTGTACTATAACTAACACTGCTATGACTGACTCTGCTCTGACTGACTCTCCTCTGACTGACTCTGCTCTGAAGGACTCTGTTCTCACTGATTCTGCTCTGACTGACTCTGTTCTGATTGACTCTGCTCTAACTGACCCTGCTCTGGCTGAATCTGCTCTCACTGAATTTGCTCTGACTAACTCTGCTCTGACTGATTCTGCTCTCACTTACTCTATTCTGACTGTCTCTGATCTGAGAGACTCTGTTCTGAGCGACTCGGCTCTGAATGACTCTGCTCTACCTGAATTTGCTCTGACTGACTCTGCTCTGAATGACTCTGCTCTGACTGATTCTGCCCTGACAGACTCCATTCTGACTGACTCTGATCGGAATGACTCTGTTCTGAGCAACTCTGTTCTGACTGACTCTGATCTATCTAACTCGGCTCTGACTGTCTCTGCTCTGACTGACTCTGCTCTGAGTGACTCTGCTCTGACTGATTCTGCTCTGCCTGAATCTGTTCTGACAGACCCTGCTCTGACTGACGCGGCTCTGACTGACCCTGCTCTGACTGACTCGGCTCTGACAGACCCTAATCTGACTGACTCGGCTCTGACAGACCCTACTCTGACTGACTCTGTTCAGACTGACTCTATTCTGACTGTCTCTGCTCTGACTGACTCTGCTCTGACTGATTCTGGTCTGACTGACTCTCCTCTGACTGAGACTGCTCTGAAAGAGTCTGCTGTCACCGATTCTGCTCTGACTGACTCTGTTCTGACTGACTCTGCTCTAACTGACCCTGCTCTGGCTGACTATGCTCTAACTGAATTTGCTCTGCCTTACTCTACTCTGAATGACTCTGCTCTGACTGATTCCGCTCTGACTGACTCTATTCTGACTGACTCTGATCACAGTGACTCAGTTCTGAGCGACTCTGTTCTGACTGACTCTACTCTAACTGACTCAGCTCTGACTGACTCTGCTTTGACTGACTCTTCTCTGACTGATTCTGCTCTGACTGACCCTGCTCTGAGTGATGCTGCTCTGAGTGATTCTGCTCTGACTGACTCTGGTCTGACTGACCCTGCTCTGACTGACTCTGCTCTGACAGACCCTGCTCTGAGTGATTCGGCTCTGACTGACTCGGCTTTGACAGACCCTAATTTGACTGACTCGGCTCTGACAGACCCTACTCTGACTGACTCGGTTCAGACTGACTCTACTCTGAATGTCTCTGCTCTGACTGACTCTGCTCTGACTGATTCTGCTCTGACTGACCCTGCTCTGGGTGAATCTGTTCTGACTGATTCTGGTCTGACTGACTCTGCTCTGACTGATTATTCTCTGACTTACTCTGCTCTGACTGACTGTACTCTAACTGACCCTGCTCAGACTGACTCTGCTCTGACTGACGCTACTCTGACTGACTCTGCTCTGAAAGACCCTACTCTGACTGACTCTGTTCAGACTGACTCTACTCTGACTGACTCTGCTCTGAATGATTCTCCTCTGACTGACTCTGTTCTGACTGACTCTGCTCTAACTGACCCTGCTCTGGCTGACTCTGCTCTAACTGAATTTGCTCTGACTGACTCTGCTCTGAATGACTCTGCTCTGACTGATTCTGCCCTGACTGACTCTATTCTGACTGACTCTGATCGTAGTGACTCTGTTCTGAGCGACTCTGTTCTAACTGACTCTGCTCTAACTAACTCGGCTCTGACTGTCTCTGCTCTGACTGACTCTGCTCTGACTGATTCTGCTCTGCCTGACTCTGTTCTGACAGACCCTGCTCTGACTGACTCGGCTCTGACTGACCCTGCTCTGACTGACTCGGCTCTGACAGACCCTAATCTGACTGACTCGGCTCTGACAGACCCTACTCTGACTGACTCTGTTCAGACTGACTCTATTCTGACTGTCTCTGCTCTGACTGACTCTGCTCTGACTGATTCTGTTCTGACTGACTCTCCTCTGACTGAGACTGCTCTGAAAGAGTCTGCTCTCACTGATTCTGCTCTGACTGATTCTGTTCTGACTGACTCTACTCTAACTGACCCTGCTCTGGCTGACTATGCTCTAACTGAATTTGCTCTGCCTTACTCTACTCTGAATGACTCTGCTCTCACTGATTCTGCTCTGACTGACTCTGCTCTGACTGATTCTGCTCTGACAGACCCTGCTCTGGCTGACTCTGCTCTAACTGAATTTGCTCTGACTGACTCTGCTCTGAATGACTCTGCTCTGACTGAATCTTCTCTGTGTGACACTGCTCTTACTGACTCTGATCTGACTGACCCTGCTCTGACTGACTCTGCTCTGACTGACTCTACTCTGACTGAATTTGCTCTGTGTGACACTGCTCTGACTGACTTTACTGTCACTGAATCTACTCTGTGAGACTCTACTCTGAGTCTGCTCTGACTGACTCTACTCTGAGTTACTCTACTTTGTCTGAATCTGCTCTGACTGACTCTGCTCTGACTGAATCTGCTCTGACTGACTCTATTCTAACTGACTCTGATCGGAGTGACTCTGTTCTGAGCGACTCTGTTTTGACTGACTCTGCTCTAACTAACTCGGGTCTGACTGTCTCTGCTCTGACTGACTCTGCTCTGAGTGACTCTGCTCTGACTGATTCTGCTCTGCCTGACTCTGTTCTGACAGACCCTGCTCTGACTGACTCGGCTCTGACTGACCCTGCTCTAACTGACTCGGCTCTGACAGACCCTAATCTGACTGACTCGGCTCTGACAGACCCTACTCTGACTGACTCTGTTCAGACTGACACTATTCTGACTGTCTCTGCTCTGACTGACTCTGCTCTGACTGATTCTGGTCTGACTGACTCTCCTCTGACTGAGACTGCTCTGAAAGAGTCTGCTCTCACTGAGTCTGCTCTGACTGACTCTGTTCTGAATGACTCTGCTCTAACTGACTCAGCTCTGACTGACTCTGCTCTGACTGACTCTGCTCTGAGTGACTCTGCTCTGACAGACCCTGCTCTGAGTGACTCGGCTCTGACTGACGCTACCCTGACGGACTCGTCTCTGACAGACCCTACTCTGACGACTCTGTTCAGACTGACACTGCTCTGACTGATTCTGCTCTGACTGAATCTGATCTGACTGACCCTGCTCTCTGAGACTCTGCTCTGACTGACTCTACTCTGACTGAATCTTCTCTGTGTGACACTGCCCTTACTGACTCTGATTTGACTAACCCTGCTCTGTGAGACTCTGCTCTGACTGACTCTGATCTGACTGACCCTGCTCTGACTGTCTCTGCTCTGACTGAATCTGCTCTGACTGACTCTATTCTAACTGACTCTGATCTGAGTGACTCTGTTCTGAGCGACTCGGTTCTGACTGACTCTGCTCTGACTGACCCTGCTCGAGATAACTCTGCTCTGACTGATTCTGGTCTGACTGACTCTGCTCCAACTGATTCTGCTCTGACTAACTCTGATCTGACTGACTCTATTTTGACTGACTCTGATCTGAGTGATCTGCTCTGAGCGACTCTGTTCCGACTAACTGACTCGGCTCTGACTGACTCTGCTCTGACTGCTTCTGCTCTGACTGACTCTGTTCTGACTGTCTCTGCTCTGACTGACTCTGTTCTGACAGACCCTGCTCTGACAGACCCTGCTCTGGCTGACTCTGCTCTGACTGACTCTGCTCTGACTGCCTCTGCCTTGACTAACTCTGCTCTGACAGACTCTGCTCTGACTCGCCCTCCTCTGACTGACTCACCTCTAACTGACCCTGCTCTGACTGACTCTGCTCTGTCATACACTTTTCTTACTGAGTTGTTCTGACTGACTGCTCTGACTGCTTTCCCTCTATTCTGACTAAGCTGCTCCGTCTGACTTTGCTCTGAATATCTCTGCTTTGATTGATCTGCTCTGACTGACCCTGCTCTGGATAACTCTGCTCTGACTGATTCTGGTCTGACTGACTCTGCTCTGACTGATTCTGCTCTGACTAACTATGCTATGACTGACTGTACTCTAACTGACCCTGCTCTGACTGACTCTGCTCTGACTGACTCTCCTCTGACTGACTCTGCTCTGAAAGACTCTGCTCTCACTGATTCTGCTCTGACTGACTCTGTTCTGACTGACTCTGCACTAACTGAATCTGCTCTGACTGACTCTGCTCTGAATGACTCTCCTCTGACTGACTCTGCTCTGACTGACTCTATTTTGACTGACACTGATCTGAGTGATCTGCTCTGAGCGACTCTGTTCCGACTAACTGACTCGGCTCTGACTGACTCTGCTCTGACTGCTTCTCCTCTGACTGACTCTGTTCTGACTGTCTCTGCTCTGACTGACTCTGTTCTGACAGACCCTGCTCTGACAGACCCTGCTCTGGCTGACTCTGCTCTGACTGACTCTGCTCTGACTGACTCTGCCTTGACTAACTCTGCTCTGACTGACTCGGCTCTGACTGACTCTGTTCAGACTGACTCTACTCTAACTGCCTCTGCTCTGACTCGCCCTCCTCTGACTGACTCACCTCTAACTGACCCTGCTCTGACTGACTCTGCTCTGACTGACTCGGCTCTGACAGACCCTACTCTGACAGACTCTGTTCAGACTGACTCTACTCTGAATGACACTGCTCTAACTGACTCAGCTCTGACTGACTCTGCTCTGACTGACTCTGCTCTGAGTGACTCTGCTCTAAATAATTCTGCTCTGACTGACGATGTTCTGACTGACTCTGCTCTGACTGACTCTGGTCTGACAGACCCTGCTCTAAGTGACACGTCTCTGACTGACCCTGCTCTGACTGACTCTGCTCTGACTGATTCTGCTCTGACAGACACTGCTCTGAGTGACTCGGCTCTGACTGACTTTGCTCTGACTGACTCGGCTCTGACAGACCCTAATCTGACTGACTCTGTTCCGACTGACTCTGCTCTGACTGACTCTGCTCTGACTGATTCTGCTCTGACAGACCCTGCTGTGAGAGACTCGGCTCTGACTGACTTTGCTCTGACTGACTCGGCTCTGACTGTCTCTGCTCTGACTGACTCTGCTCTGACTGACTCTGCTCTAACTGACTCTGCTCTGACTGATTCTGCTCTGACAGACTCTATTCTGTCTGACTCTGATCTGAGTGACTCTGTTCTGAGCGACTCTGTTCTGACTGACTCTGCTCTAACTGACTCGGCTCTGACTGACTCTGCTCTGACTGACTCTGCTCTGAGTGACTCTGCTCTGACTGATTCTGCTCTGCGTGACTCGCCTCTGACTGACCCTGCTCTGACTGATTCTGCTCTGACTGACTCTGCTCTGACTTACTCTACTCTAACTGACCCTGCCCTGACTGACTCTGCTCTGGCTGACTCTGCTCTAACTGACTCGGCTCTGACTGACTCTGCTCTGACTGACTCTGCTCTGAGTGACTATGCTCTAACTAATTCTGCTCTGACTGACGATGTTCTGACTGACACTGCTCTGACTGACTCTGGTCTGACAGACCCTGCTCTAAGCGACACGGCTCTGACTGACCCTGCTCTGACCGACCCGGCTCTGACAGACCCTACTCTGACAGACTCTGTTCAGACTGACTCTACTCTGACTGACTCTGCTCTGACTGATTCTGCACTGACTGACCCTGCTCTGGATAACTCTGCTCTGACTAATTCCGGTCTGACTGACTCTGCTCAAAACGATTCTGCTCTGACTGACTGTACTCTAACTGACCCTGCTCGGACTGACTCTGCTCTGTCTGATTCTGCTCTGACTAACTCTGCTCTGACTTACTGTACTCTAACAGACCCTGCTCTGACTGACTCTGCTCTGACTGACTCTCCTCTGACTGACTCTGCTCTGAAAGACTCTGCTCTCACTGATTCTGCTCTGACTGACTCTCTTCTGACTGACTCTGCTCTAACTGACTCTGCTCTGGCTGACTCTGCTCTAACTGAATTTGCTCTGACTGGCTCTGCTCTGAAAGACTCTGCTCTGACTGATTCTGCTCTGACTGACTCTATTCTGACTGACTCTGATCGGAGTGACTCTGTTCTGAGCGACTCTGATCTGACTGACTCTGCTCTAACTGACTCGGCTCTGACTGACTCTGCTCTGACTGACCCTGCTCTAGATAACTCTGCTCTGACTGATTCTGGTCTGACTGACTCTGCTCCGACTGATTCTGCTCTGACTAACTCTGCTCTGACTGACTGTACACTAACTGACCCTGCTCTGACTGACTCTGCTCTGACTGACTCTCCTCTGACTGACAGTGCTCTGAAAGACTCTGCTCTCACTGATTCTGCTCTGCCTGACTCTGTTCTGACTGACTCTGCTCTAACTGACCCTGCTCTAACTGAATCTGCTCTGACTAACTCTGCTCTGAATGACTCTGCTCTGACTGACACTACTCTGTCTGACTCTGCTCTAACTGAATTTGCTCTGACAGACTCTGATCTGAATGACTCTGCTCTGACTGATTCTGAACTGACTGACTCTATTCTGACTGACTCTGCTCTGAGTGACTCTGCTCTGACTGATTCTGCTCTGACTGACTCTCCTCTGACTGAGACTGCTCTGAAAGAGTCTGCTCTCACTGAGTCTGCTCTGACTGACTCTGTTCTGAATGACTCTGCTCTAACTGACTCAGCTCTGACTGACTCTGCTCTGACTGACTCTGCTCTGAGTGACTCTGCTCTGAGTGACTCTGCTCTGACAGACCCTGCTCTGAGTGACTCGGCTCTGACTGACGCTACCCTGACGGACTCGTCTCTGACAGACCCTACTCTGACTGACTCTGTTCAGACTGACACTGCTCTGACTGATTCTGCTCTGACTGAATCTGATCTGACTGACCCTGCTCTCTGAGACTCTGCTCTGACTGACTCTACTCTGACTGAATCTTCTCTGTGTGACACTGCTCTAACTGAATTTGCTCTGACTGACTCTGCTCTGAATGACTCTGCTCTGATTGATTCTGCCCTGACAGACTCCATTCTGACTGACTCTGATCGGAGTGACTCTGTTCTGAGCGACTCTGTTCTGACTGACTCTGCTCTAACTAACTCGGCTCTGACTGTCTCTGCTCTGACTGACTCTGCTCTGAGTGACTCTGCTCTGACTGATTCTGCTCTGCCTGACTCTGTTCTGACTGACCCTGCTCTAACTGACTCAGCTCTGACTGACTCTGCTCTGACTGACTCTGCTCTGAGTGACTCTGCTCTGACAGACCCTGCTCTGAGTGACTCGGCTCTGACTGACGCTACCCTGACGGACTCGTCTCTGACAGACCCTACTCTGACGACTCTGTTCAGACTGACACTGCTCTGACTGATTCTGCTCTGACTGAATCTGATCTGACTGACCCTGCTCTCTGAGACTCTGCTCTGACTGACTCTACTCTGACTGAATCTTCTCTGTGTGACACTGCCCTTACTGACTCTGATTTGACTAACCCTGCTCTGTGAGACTCTGCTCTGACTGACTCTGATCTGACTGACCCTGCTCTGACTGTCTCTGCTCTGACTGAATCTGCTCTGACTGACTCTATTCTAACTGACTCTGATCTGAGTGACTCTGTTCTGAGCGACTCGGTTCTGACTGACTCTGCTCTGACTGACCCTGCTCGAGATAACTCTGCTCTGACTGATTCTGGTCTGACTGACTCTGCTCCAACTGATTCTGCTCTGACTAACTCTGATCTGACTGACTCTATTTTGACTGACTCTGATCTGAGTGATCTGCTCTGAGCGACTCTGTTCCGACTAACTGACTCGGCTCTGACTGACTCTGCTCTGACTGCTTCTGCTCTGACTGACTCTGTTCTGACTGTCTCTGCTCTGACTGACTCTGTTCTGACAGACCCTGCTCTGACAGACCCTGCTCTGGCTGACTCTGCTCTGACTGACTCTGCTCTGACTGCCTCTGCCTTGACTAACTCTGCTCTGACAGACTCTGCTCTGACTCGCCCTCCTCTGACTGACTCACCTCTAACTGACCCTGCTCTGACTGACTCTGCTCTGACAAACACTTTTCTTACTGAGTTGTTCTGACTGACTGCTCTGACTGCTTTCCCTCTATTCTGACTAAGCTGCTCCGTCTGACTTTGCTCTGAATATCTCTGCTTTGATTGATCTGCTCTGACTGACCCTGCTCTGGATAACTCTGCTCTGACTGATTCTGGTCTGACTGACTCTGCTCTGACTGATTCTGCTCTGACTAACTATGCTATGACTGACTGTACTCTAACTGACCCTGCTCTGACTGACTCTGCTCTGACTGACTCTCCTCTGACTGACTCTGCTCTGAAAGACTCTGCTCTCACTGATTCTGCTCTGACTGACTCTGTTCTGACTGACTCTGCACTAACTGAATCTGCTCTGACTGACTCTGCTCTGAATGACTCTCCTCTGACTGACTCTGCTCTGACTGACTCTATTTTGACTGACACTGATCTGAGTGATCTGCTCTGAGCGACTCTGTTCCGACTAACTGACTCGGCTCTGACTGACTCTGCTCTGACTGCTTCTCCTCTGACTGACTCTGTTCTGACTGTCTCTGCTCTGACTGACTCTGTTCTGACAGACCCTGCTCTGACAGACCCTGCTCTGGCTGACTCTGCTCTGACTGACTCTGCTCTGACTGACTCTGCCTTGACTAACTCTGCTCTGACTGACTCGGCTCTGACTGACTCTGTTCAGACTGACTCTACTCTAACTGCCTCTGCTCTGACTCGCCCTCCTCTGACTGACTCACCTCTAACTGACCCTGCTCTGACTGACTCTGCTCTGACTGACTCGGCTCTGACAGACCCTACTCTGACAGACTCTGTTCAGACTGACTCTACTCTGAATGACACTGCTCTAACTGACTCAGCTCTGACTGACTCTGCTCTGACTGACTCTGCTCTGAGTGACTCTGCTCTAACTAATTCTGCTCTGACTGACGATGTTCTGACTGACTCTGCTCTGACTGACTCTGGTCTGACAGACCCTGCTCTAAGTGACACGTCTCTGACTGACCCTGCTCTGACTGACTCTGCTCTGACTGATTCTGCTCTGACAGACACTGCTCTGAGTGACTCGGCTCTGACTGACTTTGCTCTGACTGACTCGGCTCTGACAGACCCTAATCTGACTGACTCTGTTCCGACTGACTCTGCTCTGACTGACTCTGCTCTGACTGATTCTGCTCTGACAGACCCTGCTGTGAGAGACTCAGCTCTGACTGACTTTGCTCTGACTGACTCGGCTCTGACTGTCTCTGCTCTGACTAACTCTGCTCTGAGTGACTCTGCTCTAACTGACTCTGCTCTGACTGATTCTGCTCTGACAGACTCTATTCTGTCTGACTCTGATCTGAGTGACTCTGTTCTGAGCGACTCTGTTCTGACTGACTCTGCTCTAACTGACTCGGCTCTGACTGACTCTGCTCTGACTGACTCTGCTCTGAGTGACTCTGCTCTGACTGATTCTGCTCTGCGTGACTCGCCTCTGACTGACCCTGCTCTGACTGATTCTGCTCTGACTGACTCTGCTCTGACTTACTCTACTCTAACTGACCCTGCCCTGACTGACTCTGCTCTGGCTGACTCTGCTCTAACTGACTCGGCTCTGACTGACTCTGCTCTGACTGACTCTGCTCTGAGTGACTATGCTCTAACTAATTCTGCTCTGACTGACGATGTTCTGACTGACACTGCTCTGACTGACTCTGGTCTGACAGACCCTGCTCTAAGTGACACGGCTCTGACTGACCCTGCTCTGACCGACCCGGCTCTGACAGACCCTACTCTGACAGACTCTGTTCAGACTGACTCTACTCTGACTGACTCTGCTCTGACTGATTCTGCACTGACTGACCCTGCTCTGGATAACTCTGCTCTGACTAATTCCGGTCTGACTGACTCTGCTCAAAACGATTCTGCTCTGACTGACTGTACTCTAACTGACCCTGCTCGGACTGACTCTGCTCTGTCTGATTCTGCTCTGACTAACTCTGCTCTGACTTACTGTACTCTAACAGACCCTGCTCTGACTGACTCTGCTCTGACTGACTCTCCTCTGACTGACTCTGCTCTGAAAGACTCTGCTCTCACTGATTCTGCTCTGACTGACTCTGTTCTGACTGACTCTGCTCTAACTGACTCTGCTCTGGCTGACTCTGCTCTAACTGAATTTGCTCTGACTGGCTCTGCTCTGAAAGACTCTGCTCTGACTGATTCTGCTCTGACTGACTCTATTCTGACTGACTCTGATCGGAGTGACTCTGTTCTGAGCGACTCTGATCTGACTGACTCTGCTCTAACTGACTCGGCTCTGACTGACTCTGCTCTGACTGACCCTGCTCTAGATAACTCTGCTCTGACTGATTCTGGTCTGACTGACTCTGCTCCGACTGATTCTGCTCTGACTAACTCTGCTCTGACTGACTGTACACTAACTGACCCTGCTCTGACTGACTCTGCTCTGACTGACTCTCCTCTGACTGACAGTGCTCTGAAAGACTCTGCTCTCACTGATTCTGCTCTGCCTGACTCTGTTCTGACTGACTCTGCTCTAACTGACCCTGCTCTAACTGAATCTGCTCTGACTAACTCTGCTCTGAATGACTCTGCTCTGACTGACACTACTCTGTCTGACTCTGCTCTAACTGAATTTGCTCTGACAGACTCTGATCTGAATGACTCTGCTCTGACTGATTCTGAACTGACTGACTCTATTCTGACTGACTCTGCTCTGAGTGACTCTGCTCTGACTGATTCTGCTCTGACTGACTCTCCTCTGACTGAGACTGCTCTGAAAGAGTCTGCTCTCACTGAGTCTGCTCTGACTGACTCTGTTCTGAATGACTCTGCTCTAACTGACTCAGCTCTGACTGACTCTGCTCTGACTGACTCTGCTCTGAGTGACTCTGCTCTGAGTGACTCTGCTCTGACAGACCCTGCTCTGAGTGACTCGGCTCTGACTGACGCTACCCTGACGGACTCGTCTCTGACAGACCCTACTCTGACTGACTCTGTTCAGACTGACACTGCTCTGACTGATTCTGCTCTGACTGAATCTGATCTGACTGACCCTGCTCTCTGAGACTCTGCTCTGACTGACTCTACTCTGACTGAATCTTCTCTGTGTGACACTGCTCTAACTGAATTTGCTCTGACTGACTCTGCTCTGAATGACTCTGCTCTGATTGATTCTGCCCTGACAGACTCCATTCTGACTGACTCTGATCGGAGTGACTCTGTTCTGAGCGACTCTGTTCTGACTGACTCTGCTCTAACTAACTCGGCTCTGACTGTCTCTGCTCTGACTGACTCTGCTCTGAGTGACTCTGCTCTGACTGATTCTGCTCTGCCTGACTCTGTTCTGACAGACCCTGCTCTGACTGACTCGGCTCTGACTGACCCTGCTCTGACTGACTCGGCTCTGACAGACCCTAATCTGACTGACTCGGCTCTGACAGACCCTACTCTGACTGACTCTGTTCAGACTGACTCTATTCTGACTGTCTCTGCTCTGACTGACTCTGCTCTGACTGATTCTGTTCTGACTGACTCTCCTCTGACTGAGACTGCTCTGAAAGAGTCTGCTGTCACCGATTCTGCTCTGACTGACTCTGTTCTGACTGACTCTGCTCTAACTGACCCTGCTCTGGCTGACTATGCTCTAACTGAATTTGCTCTGCCTTACTCTACTCTGAATGACTCTGCTCTGACTGATTCCGCTCTGACTGACTCTATTCTGACTGACTCTGATCAGAGTGACTCTGTTCTGAGCGACTCTGTTCTAACTGACTCTACTCTAACTGACTCAGCTCTGACTGACTCTGCTTTGACTGACTCTTCTCTGACTGATTCTGCTCTGACTGACCCTGCTCTGAGTGATGCTGCTCTGAGTGATTCTGCTCTGACTGACTCTGTTCTGACTGACCCTGCTCTGACTGACTCTGCTCTGACAGACCCTGCTCTGAGTGATTCAGCTCTGACTGACTCAGCTCTGACAGACCCTAATTTGACTGCCTGGGCTCTGACAGACCCTACTCTGACTGACTCGGTTCAGACTGACTCTACTCTGAATGTCTCTGCTCTGACTGACCCTCCTCTGGGTGACTCTGTTCTGACTGATTCTGGTCTGACTGACTCTGCTCTGACTGATTATTCTCTGACTTACTCTGCTCTGACTTACTGTGCTTTAACAGACCCTGCTCTGACTGACTCTGCTCTGACTGACTCTCCTCTGACTGAGTCTGCTCTGAAAGACTCTGCTCTCACTGATTCTGCTCTGACTGACTCTGTTCTGACTGACTCTGCTCTAACTGACCCTGCTCTGGCTGACTCTGCTCTAACTGAATTTGCTCTGACTGACTCTGCTCTGAATGACTCTGCTCTGACTGAATCTTCTCTGTGTGACACTGCTCTTACTGACTCTGATCTGACTGACCCTGCTCTGACTGACTCTGCTCTGACTGACTCTACTCTGACTGAATTTGCTCTGTGTGACACTGCTCTGACTGACTTTACTGTCACTGAATCTACTCTGTGAGACTCTACTCTGAGTCTGCTCTGACTGACTCTACTCTGAGTTACTCTACTTTGTCTGAATCTGCTCTGACTGACTCTGCTCTGACTGAATCTGCTCTGACTGACTCTATTCTAACTGACTCTGATCGGAGTGACTCTGTTCTGAGCGACTCTGTTTTGACTGACTCTGCTCTAACTAACTCGGGTCTGACTGTCTCTGCTCTGACTGACTCTGCTCTGAGTGACTCTGCTCTGACTGATTCTGCTCTGCCTGACTCTGTTCTGACAGACCCTGCTCTGACTGACTCGGCTCTGACTGACCCTGCTCTAACTGACTCGGCTCTGACAGACCCTAATCTGACTGACTCGGCTCTGACAGACCCTACTCTGACTGACTCTGTTCAGACTGACACTATTCTGACTGTCTCTGCTCTGACTGACTCTGCTCTGACTGATTCTGGTCTGACTGACTCTCCTCTGACTGAGACTGCTCTGAAAGAGTCTGCTCTCACTGAGTCTGCTCTGACTGACTCTGTTCTGAATGACTCTGCTCTAACTGACTCAGCTCTGACTGACTCTGCTCTGACTGACTCTGCTCTGAGTGACTCTGCTCTGACAGACCCTGCTCTGAGTGACTCGGCTCTGACTGACGCTACCCTGACGGACTCGTCTCTGACAGACCCTACTCTGACGACTCTGTTCAGACTGACACTGCTCTGACTGATTCTGCTCTGACTGAATCTGATCTGACTGACCCTGCTCTCTGAGACTCTGCTCTGACTGACTCTACTCTGACTGAATCTTCTCTGTGTGACACTGCCCTTACTGACTCTGATTTGACTAACCCTGCTCTGTGAGACTCTGCTCTGACTGACTCTGATCTGACTGACCCTGCTCTGACTGTCTCTGCTCTGACTGAATCTGCTCTGACTGACTCTATTCTAACTGACTCTGATCTGAGTGACTCTGTTCTGAGCGACTCGGTTCTGACTGACTCTGCTCTGACTGACCCTGCTCGAGATAACTCTGCTCTGACTGATTCTGGTCTGACTGACTCTGCTCCAACTGATTCTGCTCTGACTAACTCTGATCTGACTGACTCTATTTTGACTGACTCTGATCTGAGTGATCTGCTCTGAGCGACTCTGTTCCGACTAACTGACTCGGCTCTGACTGACTCTGCTCTGACTGCTTCTGCTCTGACTGACTCTGTTCTGACTGTCTCTGCTCTGACTGACTCTGTTCTGACAGACCCTGCTCTGACAGACCCTGCTCTGGCTGACTCTGCTCTGACTGACTCTGCTCTGACTGCCTCTGCCTTGACTAACTCTGCTCTGACAGACTCTGCTCTGACTCGCCCTCCTCTGACTGACTCACCTCTAACTGACCCTGCTCTGACTGACTCTGCTCTGACAAACACTTTTCTTACTGAGTTGTTCTGACTGACTGCTCTGACTGCTTTCCCTCTATTCTGACTAAGCTGCTCCGTCTGACTTTGCTCTGAATATCTCTGCTTTGATTGATCTGCTCTGACTGACCCTGCTCTGGATAACTCTGCTCTGACTGATTCTGGTCTGACTGACTCTGCTCTGACTGATTCTGCTCTGACTAACTATGCTATGACTGACTGTACTCTAACTGACCCTGCTCTGACTGACTCTGCTCTGACTGACTCTGGTCTGACAGACCCTGCTCTAAGTGACACGTCTCTGACTGACCCTGCTCTGACTGACTCTGCTCTGACTGATTCTGCTCTGACAGACACTGCTCTGAGTGACTCGGCTCTGACTGACTTTGCTCTGACTGACTCGGCTCTGACAGACCCTAATCTGACTGACTCTGTTCCGACTGACTCTGCTCTGACTGACTCTGCTCTGACTGATTCTGCTCTGACAGACCCTGCTGTGAGAGACTCGGCTCTGACTGACTTTGCTCTGACTGACTCGGCTCTGACTGTCTCTGCTCTGACTGACTCTGCTCTGAGTGACTCTGCTCTAACTGACTCTGCTCTGACTGATTCTGCTCTGACAGACTCTATTCTGTCTGACTCTGATCTGAGTGACTCTGTTCTGAGCGACTCTGTTCTGACTGACTCTGCTCTAACTGACTCGGCTCTGACTGACTCTGCTCTGACTGACTCTGCTCTGAGTGACTCTGCTCTGACTGATTCTGCTCTGCGTGACTCGCCTCTGACTGACCCTGCTCTGACTGATTCTGCTCTGACTGACTCTGCTCTGACTTACTCTACTCTAACTGACCCTGCCCTGACTGACTCTGCTCTGGCTGACTCTGCTCTAACTGACTCGGCTCTGACTCACTCTGCTCTGACTGACTCTGCTCTGAGTGACTATGCTCTAACTAATTCTGCTCTGACTGACGATGTTCTGACTGACACTGCTCTGACTGACTCTGGTCTGACAGACCCTGCTCTAAGTGACACGGCTCTGACTGACCCTGCTCTGACCGACCCGGCTCTGACAGACCCTACTCTGACAGACTCTGTTCAGACTGACTCTACTCTGACTGACTCTGCTCTGACTGATTCTGCACTGACTGACCCTGCTCTGGATAACTCTGCTCTGACTAATTCCGGTCTGACTGACTCTGCTCAAAACGATTCTGCTCTGACTGACTGTACTCTAACTGACCCTGCTCGGACTGACTCTGCTCTGTCTGACTCTACTCTAACTGACTCTGCTCTGAAAGACTCTGCTGTCACTGATTCTGCTCTGACAGACCCTGCTCTGAGTGACTTGGCTCTGACTGACGCTGCTCTGACTGACTCGGCTCTGACAGAACCTACACTGACTGACTCTATTCAGACTGACTCTACTCTGACTGGACTCTACTCTGGGTTACTTTACTTTGTCTGAATCTGCTCTGATTGACTCTGCTCTGACTGACTCTGCTCTGACAAACTCTTTTCTTACTGAGTTGTTCTGACTGACTGCTCTGACTGTGCAGCTCTGACTGCTTTCACTCTGTTCTGACTAAGCTGTTCCATCTGTCTTTGGTCTGAATATCTCTGCTTTGATTTATCGGCTGTGACTAACCTTTTTCTGATTGACTCTTCTCTGGCTGCACTGTTCTATCTGTCACTGCTCTGATAGACTCTTTTCTTATTGAGTTGTTCTGACTGACTACTTTGACTGTGCATCTGACTGACTGCTTTGACTCTGTTCTGACTAAGCAGCTCTAACTGACTCTGTCTAACTGACTCTACTCTGACTGAATCTGCTCTGTGTGACACTGCTCTGACTGATTCTGATCTGACTGACCCTGCTCTGTGAGACTCTGCTCTGACTGACTCTGATCTGACTGACCCTGCTCTGACTGAATCTGCTCTGACTGACTCCACTCTGACTGAATTTCCTCTGTGTGACACTGCTCTGACTGAGTCTGCTCTGACTGACTCTACTCTGAGTTACTTTACTTTGTCTGAATCTGCTCTGATTGACTCTGCTCTGACTGAATCTGCTCTGATTGACTCTATTCTAAATGACTCTGCTCTGACTGACTCTGCTCTGACAGACCCTGCTCTGAGTGACTCGGCTCTGACTGACCCTGCTCTGACAGACTCGGCTCTGACAGACCCTACTCTGACTGACTCTGTTCAGACTGACTCTACTCTGAATGACTCTGCTCTAACTGACTCAGCTCTGACTGACTCTGCTCTGACTGACTCTGCTCTGAGTGACTCTGCTCTAACTAATTCTGCTCTAACTGACGATGTTCTGACTGACTCTGCTCTGACTGACTCTGGTCTGACAGACCCTGCTCTAAGTGACACGGCTCTGACTGACCCTGCTCTGACCGACCCGGCTCTGACAGACCCTACTCTGACTGACTCTGTTCAGACTGACTCTACTCTGACTGACTCTGCTCTGACTGATTCTGCACTGACTGACCCTGCTCTGGATAACTCTGCTCTGACTGATTCCGGTCTGACTGACTCTGCTCAATATGATTCTGCTCTGACTGACTGTACTCTAACTGACCCTGCTCGGACTGACTCTGCTCTGACTGACTCTACTCTAACTGACTCTGCTCTGAAAGACTCTGCTCTCACTGATTCTGCTCTGACTGACTCTGCTCTGACTGATTCTGCTCTGACGGACCCTGCTCTGAGTGACTTGGCTCTGACTGACGCTGCTCTGACTGACTCGGCTCTGACAGAACCTACTCTGACTGACTCTATTCAGACTGACTCTACTCTGACTGACTCTACGCTGAGTTACTTTACTTTGTCTGAATCTGCTCTGATTGACTCTGCTCTGACTGACTCTGCTCTGACAAACTCTTTTCTTACTGAGTTGTTCTGACTGACTGCTCTGACTGTGCAGCTCTGACTGCTTTCACTCTGTTCTGATTAAGCTGTTCCATCTGACTTTGGTCTGAATATCTCTGCTTTGATTTATCGGCTGTGACTAACCTTTTTCTGATTGACTCTTCTCTGACTGCACTGTTCTATCTGTCACTGCTCTGATAGACTCTTTTCTTACTGAGTTGTTCTGACTGACTACTTTGACTGTGCATCTGACTGACTGCTTTGACTCTGTTCTGACTAAGCTGCTCTAACTGACTCTGTCTGACTGACTCTACTCTGACTGAATCTGCTCTGTGTGACACTGCTCTGACTGATTCTGATCTGACTGACTCCACTCTGACTGAATTTCCTCTTTGTGACACTGCTCTGACTGAGTCTGCTCTGACTGACACTACTCTGAGTTACTTTACTTTGACTGAATCTGCTCTGATTGACTCTGCTCTGACTGACTCTGCTCTGACAGACCCTGCTCTGAGTGACTCGGCTCTGACTGACCCTGCTCTGACAGACTCAGCTCTGACAGACCCTAATCTGACTCACTCTGTTCAGACTGACTCTACTCTGAATGACTCTGCTCTAACTGACTCGGCTCTGACTGACTCTGCTCTGACTGACTCTGCTCTGAGTGACTCTGCTCTAACTAATTCTGCTCTGACTGACTCTGCTCTGACTGATTCTGCTCTGACAGACTCTATTCTGGCTGACTCTGATCTGAGTGACTCTGTTTTGAGCGACTCTGTTCTGACTGACTCTGCTCTAACTGACTCGGCTCTGACTGACTCTGCTCTGACTGACTCTACTCTGAGTTACTTTACTTTGTCTGAATCTGCTCTGATTGACTCTGCTCTGACTGAATCTGCTCTGATTGACTCTATTCTAAATGACTCTGCTCTGACTGACTCTGCTCTGACAGACCCTGCTCTGAGTGACTCGGCTCTGACTGACCCTGCTCTGACTGACTCGGCTCTGACAGACCCTACTCTGACTGACTCTGTTCAGACTGACTCTACTCTGAATGACTCTGCTCTAACTGACTCAGCTCTGACTGACTCTGCTCTGACTGACTCTGCTCTGAGTGACTCTGCTCTAACTAATTCTGCTCTAACTGACGATGTTCTGACTGACTCTGCTCTGACTGACTCTGGTCTGACAGACCCTGCTCTAAGTGACACGGCTCTGACTGACCCTGCTCTGACCGACCCGGCTCTGACAGACCCTACTCTGACTGACTCTGTTCAGACTGACTCTACTCTGACTGACTCTGCTCTGACTGATTCTGCACTGACTGACCCTGCTCTGGATAACTCTGCTCTGACTGATTCCGGTCTGACTGACTCTGCTCAATATGATTCTGCTCTGACTGACTGTACTCTAACTGACCCTGCTCGGACTGACTCTGCTCTGACTGACTCTACTCTAACTGACTCTGCTCTGAAAGACTCTGCTCTCACTGATTCTGCTCTGACTGACTCTGCTCTGACTGATTCTGCTCTGACGGACCCTGCTCTGAGTGACTTGGCTCTGACTGACGCTGCTCTGACTGACTCGGCTCTGACAGAACCTACTCTGACTGACTCTATTCAGACTGACTCTACTCTGACTGACTCTACGCTGAGTTACTTTACTTTGTCTGAATCTGCTCTGATTGACTCTGCTCTGACTGACTCTGCTCTGACAAACTCTTTTCTTACTGAGTTGTTCTGACTGACTGCTCTGACTGTGCAGCTCTGACTGCTTTCACTCTGTTCTGATTAAGCTGTTCCATCTGACTTTGGTCTGAATATCTCTGCTTTGATTTATCGGCTGTGACTAACCTTTTTCTGATTGACTCTTCTCTGACTGCACTGTTCTATCTGTCACTGCTCTGATAGACTCTTTTCTTACTGAGTTGTTCTGACTGACTACTTTGACTGTGCATCTGACTGACTGCTTTGACTCTGTTCTGACTAAGCTGCTCTAACTGACTCTGTCTGACTGACTCTACTCTGACTGAATCTGCTCTGTGTGACACTGCTCTGACTGATTCTGATCTGACTGACTCCACTCTGACTGAATTTCCTCTTTGTGACACTGCTCTGACTGAGTCTGCTCTGACTGACACTACTCTGAGTTACTTTACTTTGACTGAATCTGCTCTGATTGACTCTGCTCTGACTGACTCTGCTCTGACAGACCCTGCTCTGAGTGACTCGGCTCTGACTGACCCTGCTCTGACAGACTCAGCTCTGACAGACCCTAATCTGACTCACTCTGTTCAGACTGACTCTACTCTGAATGACTCTGCTCTAACAGACTCGGCTCTGACTGACTCTGCTCTGACTGACTCTGCTCTGAGTGACTCTGCTCTAACTAATTCTGCTCTGACTGACTCTGCTCTGACTGATTCTGCTCTGACAGACTCTATTCTGGCTGACTCTGATCTGAGTGACTCTGTTTTGAGCGACTCTGTTCTGACTGACTCTGCTCTAACTGACTCGGCTCTGACTGACTCTGCTCTGACTGACTCTGCTCTGAGTGACTCTGCTCTGACTGACTCTGCTCTGACAAACTCTTTTCTTACTGAGTTGCTCTGACTGACTGCTCTGACTGTGCAGCTCTGACTGCTTTCACTCTGTTCTGACTAAGCTGTTCCATCTGACTTTGGTCTGAATATCTCTGCTTTGATTTATCGGCTGTGACTAACCTTTTTCTGATTGACTCTTCTCTGACTGCACTGTTCTATCTGTCACTGCTCTGATAGACTCTTTTCTTACTGAGTTGTTCTGACTGACTACTTTGACTGTGCATCTGACTGACTGCTTTGACTCTGTTCTGACTAAACAGCTCTAACTGACTCTGTCTGACTGACTCCACTCTGACTGAATCTGCTCTGTGTGACACTGCTCTGACTGATTCTGATCTGACTGACCCTGCTCTGTGAGACTCTGCTCTGACTGACTCTGATCTGACTGACCCTGCTCTGACTGACTCTGCTCTGACTGACTCCACTCTGACTGAATTTCCTCTGTGTGACACTGCTCTGACTGAGTCTGCTCTGACTGACTCTACTCTGAGTTACTTTACTTTGTCTGAATCTGCTCTGATTGACTCTGCTCTGACTGAATCTGCTCTGATTGACTCTATTCTAAATAACTCTGCTCTGACTGACTCTGCTCTGACAGACCCTGCTCTGAGTGACTCGGCTCTGACTGACCCTGCTCTGACTGACTCGGCTCTGACAGACCCTATTCTGACTGACTCTGTTCAGACTGACTCTACTCTGAATGACTCTGCTCTAACTGACTCGGCTCTGACTGACTCTGCTCTGACTGACTCTGCTCTGAGTGACTATGCTCTAACTAATTCTGCTCTGACTGACGATGTTCTGACTGACACTGCTCTGACTGACTCTGGTCTGACAGACCCTGTTCTAAGTGACACGGCTCTGACTGACCCTGCTCTGACCGACCCGGCTCTGACAGACCCTACTCTGACAGACTCTGTTCAGACTGACTCTACTCTGACTGACTCTGCTCTGACTGATTCTGCACTGACTGACCCTGCTCTGGATAACTCTGCTCTGACTAATTCCGGTCTGACTGACTCTGCTCAAAATGATTCTGCTCTGACTCACTGTACTCTAACTGACCCTGCTCGGACTGACTCTGCTCTGACTGACTCTACTCTAACTGACTCTGCTCTGAAAGACTCTGCTCTCACTGATTCTGCTCTGACTGACTCTGCTCTGACTGATTCTGCTCTGACAGACCCTGCTC
The DNA here is from genome assembly GCF_030028105.1 of Mobula birostris. NCBI lineage: Eukaryota > Metazoa > Chordata > Chondrichthyes > Myliobatiformes > Myliobatidae > Mobula > Mobula birostris. Next base: position 65,101 of record NW_027278290.1, read on the forward strand.
TGAGTGACTTGGCTCTGACTGACGCTGCTCTGACTGACTCGGCTCTGACAGACCCTACTCTGACTGACTCTATTCAGACTGACTCTACTCTGACTGACTCTACTCTGGGTTACTTTACTTTGTCTGAATCTGCTCTGATTGACTCTGCTCTGACTGACTCTGCTCTGACAAACTCTTTTCTTACTGAGTTGTTCTGACTGACTGCTCTGACTGTGCAGCTCTGACTGCTTTCACTCTGTTCTGACTAAGCTGTTCCATCTGTCTTTGGTCTGAATATCTCTGCTTTGATTTATCGGCTGTGACTAACCTTTTTCTGATTGACTCTTCTCTGGCTGCACTGTTCTATCTGTCACTGCTCTGATAGACTCTTTTCTTATTGAGTTGTTCTGACTGACTACTTTGACTGTGCATCTGACTGACTGCTTTAACTCTGTTCTGACTAAGCTGCTCTAACTGACTCTGTCTGACTGACTCTACTCTGACTGAATCTGCTCTGTGTGACACTGCTCTGACTGATTCTGATCTGACTGACTCCACTCTGACTGAATTTCCTCTTTGTGACACTGCTCTGACTGAGTCTGCTCTGACTGACACTACTCTGAGTTACTTTACTTTGACTGAATCTGCTCTGATTGACTCTGCTCTGACTGATTCTGCTCTGACAGACCCTGCTCTGAGTGACTCGGCTCTGACTGACCCTGCTCTGACTGACTCAGCTCTGACAGACCCTAATCTGACTCACTCTGTTCAGACTGACTCTAATCTGAATGACTCTGCTCTAACTGACTCGGCTCTGACTGACTCTGCTCTGACTGACTCTGCTCTGAGTGACTCTGCTCTAACTAATTCTGCTCTGACTGACTCTGCTCTGACTGATTCTGCTCTGACAGACTCTATTCTGGCTGACTCTGATCTGAGTGACTCTGTTTTGAGCGACTCTGTTCTGACTGACTCTGCTCTAACTGACTCGGCTCTGACTGACTCTGCTCTGACTGACTCTGCTCTGAGTGACTCTGCTCTGACTGACTCTGCTCTGACAAACTCTTTTCTTACTGAGTTGCTCTGACTGACTGCTCTGACTGTGCAGCTCTGACTGCTTTCACTCTGTTCTGACTAAGCTGTTCCATCTGACTTTGGTCTGAATATCTCTGCTTTGATTTATCAGCTGTGACTAACCTTTTTCTGATTGACTCTTCTCTGACTGCACTGTTCTATCTGTCACTGCTCTGATAGACTCTTTTCTTACTGAGTTGTTCTGACTGACTACTTTGACTGTGCATCTGACTGACTGCTTTGACTCTGTTCTGACTAAGCAGCTCTAACTGACTCTGTCTGACTGACTCTACTCTGACTGAATCTGCTCTGTGTGACACTGCTCTGACTGATTCTGATCTGACTGACCCTGCTCTGTGAGACTCTGCTCTGACTGACTCTGATCTGACTGACCCTGCTCTGACTGAATCTGCTCTGACTGAATCCACTCTGACTGAGTTTCCTCTGTGTGACACTGCTCTGACTGAGTCTGCTCTGACTGACTCTACTCTGAGTTACTTTACTTTGTCTGAATCTGCTCTGATTGACTCTGCTCTGACTGAATCTGCTCTGATTGACTCTATTCTAAATGACTCTGCTCTGACTGACTCTGCTCTGACAGACCCTGCTCTGAGTGACTCGGCTCTGACTGACCCTGCTCTGACTGACTCGGCTCTGACAGACCCTACTCTGACTGACTCTGTTCAGACTGACTCTACTCTGAATGACTCTGCTCTAACTGACTCAGCTCTGACTGACTCTGCTCTGACTGACTCTGCTCTGAGTGACTATGCTCTAACTAATTCTGCTCTGACTGACGATGTTCTGACTGACTCTGCTCTGACTGACTCTGGTCTGACAGACCCTGCTCTAAGTGACACGGCTCTGACTGACCCTGCTCTGACCGACCCGGCTCTGACAGACCCTACTCTGACTGACTCTGTTCAGACTGACTCTACTCTGACTGACTCTGCTCTGACTGATTCTGCACTGACTGACCCTGCTCTGGATAACTCTGCTCTGACTAATTCCGGTCTGACTGACTCTGCTCAAAATGATTCTGCTCTGACTGACTGTACTCTAACTGACCCTGCTCGGACTGACTCTGCTCTGTCTGACTCTACTCTAACTGACTCTGCTCTGAAAGACTCTGCTGTCACTGATTCTGCTCTGACAGACCCTGCTCTGAGTGACTTGGCTCTGACTCACGCTGCTCTGACTGACTCGGCTCTGACAGACCCTACTCTGACTGACTCTATTCAGACTGACTCTACTCTGACTGACTCTACTCTGGGTTACTTTACTTTGTCTGAATCTGCTCTGATTGACTCTGCTCTGACTGACTCTGCTCTGACAAACTCTTTTCTTACTGAGTTGTTCTGACTGACTGCTCTGACTGTGCAGCTCTGACTGCTTTCACTCTGTTCTGACTAAGCTGTTCCATCTGTCTTTGGTCTGAATATCTCTGCTTTGATTTATCGGCTGTGACTAACCTTTTTCTGATTGACTCTTCTCTGGCTGCACTGTTCTATCTGTCACTGCTCTGATAGACTCTTTTCTTATTGAGTTGTTCTGACTGACTACTTTGACTGTGCATCTGACTGACTGCTTTGACTCTGTTCTGACTAAGCAGCTCTAACTGACTCTGTCTGACTGACTCTACTCTGACTGAATCTGCTCTGTGTGACACTGCTCTGACTGATTCTGATCTGACTGACCCTGCTCTGTGAGACTCTGCTCTGACTGACTCTGATCTGACTGACCCTGCTCTGACTGAATCTGCTCTGACTGACTCCACTCTGACTGAATTTCCTCTGTGTGACACTGCTCTGACTGAGTCTGCTCTGACTGACTCTACTCTGAGTTACTTTACTTTGTCTGAATCTGCTCTGATTGACTCTGCTCTGACTGAATCTGCTCTGATTGACTCTATTCTAAATGACTCTGCTCTGACTGACTCTGCTCTGACAGACCCTGCTCTGAGTGACTCTGCTCTAACTAATTCTGCTCTGACTGACTCTGCTCTGACTGATTCTGCTCTGACAGACTCTATTCTGGCTGACTCTGATCTGAGTGACTCTGTTCTGAGCGACTCTGTTCTGACTGACTCTGCTCTAACTGACTCGGCTCTGACTGACTCTGCTCTGACTGACTCTGCTCTGAGTGACTCTGCTCTGACTGATTCTGCTCTGCGTGACTCGCCTCTGACTGATTCTGCTCTGACTGACCCTGCTCTGACTTACTCTACTCTAACTGACCCTGCCCTGACTGACTCTGCTCTGACTGACTCTGCTCTGACTGACTCTGTTCAGACTGACTCCAATCTGAATGACTCTGCTCTGAATGACTCTGCTCTGAGTGACTCTGCTCTAACTAATTCTGCTCTGACTGACTCTGCTCTGACTGATTCTGCTCTGACTGACTCTATTCTGGCTGACTCTGATCTGAGTGACTCTGTTCTGAGCGACTCTGTTCTGACTGACTCTTCTCTAACTGACAAGGCTCTGACTGTCTCTGCTCTGACGGACCCTGCTCTGACTGATTCTGATCTGACTGACCCTGCTCTGTGAGACTCTGCTCTGACTGACTCTGATCTGACTGACCCTGCTCTGACTGAATCTGCTCTGACTGACTCCACTCTGACTGAATTTCCTCTGTGTGACACTGCTCTGACTGAGTCTGCTCTGACTGACTCTACTCTGAGTTACTTTACTTTGTCTGACTCTGCTCTGATTGACTCTGCTCTGACTGAATCTGCTCTGATTGACTCTATTCTAAATAACTCTGCTCTGACTGACTCTGCTCTGACAGACCCTGCTCTGACTGACTCGGCTCTGACTGACTCTGCTCTGACTGACTCGGCTCTGACAGACCCTACTCTGACTGACTCTGTGCAGACTGACTCTACTCTGAATGACTCCGCTCTAACTGACTCAGCTCTGACTGACTCTGCTCTGACTGACTCTGCTCCGAGTGACTCTGCTCTAACTAATTCTGCTCTGACTGACGATGTTCTGACTGACTCTGATCTGACTGACCCTGCTCTGACTGACTCTGCTCTGACTGACTCCACTCTGACTGAATTTCCTCTGTGTGACACTGCTCTGACTGAGTCTGCTCTGACTGACTCTACTCTGAGTTACTTTACTTTGTCTGACTCTGCTCTGATTGACTCTGCTCTGACTGAATCTGCTCTGATTGACTATATTCTAAATGACTCTGCTCTGACTGACTCTGCTCTGACAGACCCTGCTCTGAGTGACTCGGCTCTGACTGACTCTGCTCTGACTGACTCGGCTCTGACAGACCCTACTCTGACTGACTCTGTGCAGACTGACTCTACTCTGAATGACTCCGCTCTAACTGACTCAGCTCTGACTGACTCTGCTCTGACTGACTCTGCTCTGAGTGACTCTGCTCTAACTAATTCTGCTCTGACTGACGATGTTCTGACTGACTCTGCTCTGACTGACTCTGGTCTGACAGACTCTGCTCTAAGTGACACGGCTCTGACTGACCCTGCTCTGACCGACCCGGCTCTGACAGACCCTATTCTGACTGACTCTGTTCAGACTGACTCTACTCTGACTGACTCTGCTCTGACTGATTCTGCACTGACTGACCCTGCTCTGGATAACTCTGCTCTGACTGATTCCGGTCTGACTGACTCTGCTCAAAATGATTCTGCTCTGACTAACTCTGCTCTGACTGACTGTACTCTAACTGACCCTGCTCGGACTGACTCTGCTCTGACTGACGCTACTCTGACTGACTCTGCTCTGAAAGACCCTACTCTGACTGACTCTGTTCAGACTGACTCTACTCTGACTGACTCTGCTCTGAATGATTCTGCTCTGACTGACTCTGTTCTGACTGACTCTGCTCTAACTGACCATGCTCTGGCTGACTCTGCTCTAACTGAATCTGCTATGACTGACTCTGCTCTGAATGACTCTGATCTGACTGAATCTGCTCTGACTGACTCTACTCTGAGTTACATTACTTTCTCTGAATCTGCTCTGATTGACTCTATTCTAAAAGACTCTGATCTGAGTGACTCTGTTCTGAGCGACTCGGTTCTGACTGACACTGCTCTAACTGACTCGGCTCTGACTGACTCTGCTCTGACTGACTCTGCTATGACAGACCCTGCTCTGAGTGACTCGGCTCTGACTGACCCTGCTCTGACTGACTCTGTTCAGACTGACTCTACTCTGAATGACTCTGCTCTAACTAATTCTGCTCTGACTGATGCGGTTCTGACTGACTCTGCTCTGACTGACTCTGCTCTGACAGACCCTGCTCTGAGTGACTCGGCTCTGACTGACCCTGCTCTGACCGACCCGGCTCCGACAGACCCTACTCTGACTGACTCTGTTCAGACTGACTCTACTCTGACTGACTCTGCTCTGACTGACTCTGCTCTGACAGACCCTGCTCTGAGTGACCCGGCTCCGACAGACCCTACTCTGACTGACTCTGTTCAGACTGACTCTACTCTGACTGACTCTGCTCTGACTGATTCTGCTCTGACTGACTCTATTCTGACTGACTCTGTTCAGACTGACTCTACTCTGACTGAACTCTGCTCTGACTGATTCTGCTACGACTGACCCTGCTCTGACTTACTCTACTCTAACTTACCCTACTCTGACTGACTCGGCTCTGACAGACCCTACTCTGACTGACTCTGTTCAGACTGACTCTACTCTGACTGACTCAGCTCTGACTGATTCTGCACTGACTGACCCTGCTCTGGGTGTACTCTGCTCTGACTGACCCTGCTCTGACTGACTCTGATCTGAGTGACTCTGTTCTGAGCGACTCGGCTCTGAATGACTCTGCTCTGACTGACTCTGCTCTGAGTGACTCTACTCTGACTGATTCTGCTCTGACAGACCCTGCTCTGAGTGACTCGGCTCTGATTGACCCTGCTTTGACTGACTCAGCTCTGACAGACCCTACTCCGACTGACTCTGTTCAGACTGACCCAACTCTGACTGACTCTGCTCTGACTGATTCTGCACTGACTGACCCTGCTCTGGATAACTCTGCTCTGACTGATTCCGGTCTGACTGACTCTGCTCAAAATGATTCTGCTCTGACTAACTCTGCTCTGACTGAGTGTACTCTAACTGACCCTGCTCGGACTGACTCTGCTCTGACTGACGCTACTCTGACTGACTCTGCTCTGAAAGACCCTACTCTGACTGACTCTGTTCAGACTGACTCTACTCTGACTGACTCTGCTCTGAATGATTCTCCTCTGACTGACTCTGTTCTGACTGACTCTGCTCTAACTGACCATGCTCTGGCTGACTCTGCTCTAACTGAATCTGCTATGACTGACTCTGCTCTGAATGACTCTGATCTGACTGATTCTGCTCTGACTGACTCTACTCTGAGTTACTTTACTTTGTCTGAATCTGCTCTGATTGACTCCATTCTAAAAGACTCTGATCTGAATGACTCTGTTCTGAGCGACTCGGTTCTGACTGACACTGCTCTAACTGACTCGGCTCTGACTGACTCTGCTCTGACTGACTTTGCTATGACAGACCCTGCTCTAAGTGACTCGGCTCTGACTGACCCTGCTCTGACTGACACGGCTCTGACAGACCCTAATCTGACTGACTCGGCTCTGACAGACCCTACTCTGACTGACTCTGTTCAGACTGACTCTACTCTGTCTGACTCTGCTCTGACTGACTCTGCTCTGACAGACCCTGCTCTGAGTGACCCGGCTCCGACAGACCCTACTCTGACTGACTCTATTCAGACTGACTCTACTCTGACTGACTCTGCTCTGACTGATTCTGCTCTGACTGACTCTATTCTGACTGACTCTGTTCAGACTGACTCTACTCTGACTGAACTCTGCTCTGACTGATTCTGCTACGACTGACCCTGCTCTGACTTAATCTACTCTAACTTACCCTGCTCTGACTGACTCAGCTCTGACAGACCCTACTCTGACAGACCCTACTCTGACTGACTCTGTTCAGACTGACTCTACTCTGACTGACTCTGCTCTGACTGATTCTGCACTGACTGACCCTGCTCTGGGAGTACTCTGCTCTGACTGATCCTGCTCTGACTGACTTTGATCTGAGTGACTCTGTTCTGAGCGACTCGGCTCTGAATGACTCTGCTGTGACTGACTCTGCTCTGAGTGACTCTACTCTGACTGATTCTGCTCTGACAGACCCTGCTCTGAGTGACTCGGCTCTGATTGACCCTGCTTTGACTGACTCGGCTCTGACAGACCCTACTCTGACTGACTCTGTTCAGACTGACTCTACTCTGACTGACTCTGCTCTGACTAACTCTGCTCTTACTGATTCTGCTACGACTGACCCAGCTCTGACTTACTCTACTCTAACTGACCCTGCCCTGACTGACTCTGCTCTGACTGACTCTGCTCTGACTGATCCTGCTCTGACTAACTCTTCTCTGACAGACTCTGCTCTGACTGAATCTGTTCAGACTGACTCTACTCTGACTGTCTCTGCTCTGACTGACCCTGTTCTGACTGACTCTGCTCTAATTGACCCTGCTCTGACTGACTCTGCTCTGACTGACTCTCCTCTGACAGACCCTGCTCTGAGTGACTCGGCTCTGACTGACCCTACTCTGACTCTGTTCAGACTGACTATACAATGACTGACTCTGCTCTGACTGACTCTGCTCTGACTGATTATGCCCTGACTGACACTGCTCTGGGTGACTCTGCTCTGACTGATTCTGGTCTGACTGACTCTGCTCTGACTGATTCAGCTCTGACTGACTCTGCTCTGAAAAACTCTGCTCTCACTGATTCTGCTCTGACTGACTCTGTTTTAATTGACTCTGCTCTAACTGAATTTGATCTGACTGACTCTGCTCTGACTCATTCTGCTCTGACTGACTCTATTCTGACTGACTCTGATCTGAGTGACTCTGCTCTGCCTGACTCTGTTCTGACTGACACTGCTCTGACTGACCCTGCTCTGACAGACCCTGCTCTGAGTGACTCGGCTCTGACTGACCCTGCTCTGACTTACTCTGCTCTGACTGATTCTGCTCTGACTGACCCTGCTCTAGATAACTCTGCTCTGACTGACTGTACTCTAGCTGACCCTGCTCTGACTGACTCTGCTCTGACTGACTCTCCTCTGACTGACTCTGCTCTGAAAGACTCTGCTCTCACTGATTCTGCTCTGACTGACTCTGTTCTGACTGACTCGGCTCTAACTGACCATGCTCTAACAGAATTTGCTCTGACTAACTCTGCTCTGAATAACTCTGCTCTGACTGATTCTGCTCTGACTGACTCTATTCTGACTGACTCTGATCTGAGTGACTCTGTTCTGAGCGACTCTGTTCTGACTGACTCTGCTCTAACTGATTCGGCTCTGACTGAATCTGCTCTGACTGACTCTGCTCTGGGTGACTCCGCTGTGATTAATTCTGGTCTAACTGACTCTGCTGTGAATGATTCTGGTCTGACTGACCCTGCTCTGACCGACCCGGCTCTGACAGACCCTATTCTGACTGACTCTGTTCAGACTGACTCCACTCTGACTGACTCTGCTCTGACTGATTCTGCACTGACTGACCCTGCTCTGGATAACTCTGCTCTGACTGATTCCGGTCTGACTGACTCTGCTCAAAATGATTCTGCTCTCACTAACTCTGCTCTGACTGACTGTACTCTAACTGACCCTACTCGGACTGACTCTGCTCTGACTGACGCTACTCTGACTGACTCTGCTCTGAAAGACCCTACTCTGACTGATTCTGTTCAGACTGACTCTCCTCTGACTGACTCTGCTCTGAATGATTCTGCTCTGACTGACTCTGTTCTGACTGACTCTGCTCTAACTGACCATGCTCTGGCTGACTCTGCTCTAACTGAATCTGCTATGACTGACTCTGCTCTGAATGACTCTGATCTGACTGAATCTGCTCTGACTGACTCTACTCTGAGTTACATTACTTTCTCTGAATCTGCTCTGATTGACTCTATTCTAAAAGACTCTGATCTGAGTGACTCTGTTCTGAGCGACTCGGTTCTGACTGACACTGCTCTAACTGACTCGGCTCTGACTGACTCTGCTCTGACTGACTCTGCTATGACAGACCCTGCTCTGAGTGACTCGGCTCTGACTGACCCAGCTCTGACTGACTCGGCTCTGACAGACCCTACTCTGACTGACTCTGTTCAGACTGACTCTACTCTGAATGACTCTGCTCTAACTAATTCTGCTCTGACTCACGCGGTTCTGACTGACTCTGCTCTGACTGACTCTGCTCTGACAGACCCTGCTCTGAGTGACTCGGCTCTGACTGACCCTGCTCTGACCGACCCGGCTCCGACAGACCCTACTCTGACTGACTCTGTTCAGACTGACTCTACTCTGACTGACTCTGCTCTGACTGACTCTGCTCTGACAGACCCTGCTCTGAGTGACCCGGCTCCGACAGACCCTACTCTGACTGACTCTGTTCAGACTGACTCTACTCTGACTGACTCTGCTCTGACTGATTCTGCTCTGACTGACTCTATTCTGACTGACTCTGTTCAGACTGACTCTACTCTGACTGAACTCTGCTCTGACTGATTCTGCTACGACTGACCCTGCTCTGACTTACTCTACTCTAACTTACCCTGCTCTGACTGACTCGGCTCTGACAGACCCTACTCTGACTGACTCTGTTCAGACTGACTCTACTCTGACTGACTCAGCTCTGACTGATTCTGCACTGACTGACCCTGCTCTGGGTGTACTCTGCTCTGACTGACCCTGCTCTGACTGACTCTGATCTGAGTGACTCTGTTCTGAGCGACTCGGCTCTGAATGATTCTGCTCTGACTGACTCTGCTCTGAGTGACTCTACTCTGACTGATTCTGCTCTGACAGACCCTGCTCTGAGTGACTCGGCTCTGATTGACCCTGCTTTGACTGACTCAGCTCTGACAGACCCTACTCCGACAGACTCTGTTCAGACTGACCCAACTCTGACTGACTCTGCTCTGACTGATTCTGCACTGACTGACCCTGCTCTGGATAACTCTGCTCTGACTGATTCCGGTCTGACTGACACTGCTCAAATTGATTCTGCTCTGACTAACTCTGCTCTGACTGACTGTACTCTAACTGACCCTGCTCGGACTGACTCTGCTCTGACTGACGCTACTCTGACTGACTCTGCTCTGAAAGACCCTACTCTGACTGACTCTGTTCAGACTGACTCTACTCTGACTGACTCTGCTCTGAATGATTCTCCTCTGACTGACTCTGTTCTGAATGACTCTGATCTGACTGATTCTGCTCTGACTGACTCTACTCTGAGTTACTTTACTTTGTCTGAATCTGCTCTGATTGACTCCATTCTAAAAGACTCTGATCTGAATGACTCTCTTCTGAGCGACTCGGTTCTGACTGACACTGCTCTAACTGACTCGGCTCTGACTGACTCTGCTCTGACTGACTTTGCTATGACAGACCCTGCTCTAAGTGACTCGGCTCTGACTGACCCTGCTCTGACTGACACGGCTCTGACAGACCCTACTCTGACTGACTCTGCTCAGACTGACTCTACTCTGAATGACTCTGCTCTAACAGACTCGGCTCTGACTGACTCTGCTCTGACTGACTCTGCTCTGAGTGACTCTGCTCTAACTAATTCTGCTCTGACTGACGCGGTTCTGACTGACTCTGCTCTGACTGACTCTGCTCTGACAGACCCTGCTCTGAGTGACTCGGCTCTGACTGACCCTGCTCTGACCGACCCGGCTCCGACAGACCCTACTCTGACTGACTCTGTTCAGACTGACTCTACTCTGACTGACTCTGCTCTGATTGACTGTGCTCTGACAGACCCTGCTCTGAGTGACCCGGCTCCGACAGACCCTACTCTGACTGACTCTATTCAGACTGACTCTACTCTGACTGACTCTGCTCTGACTGATTCTGCTCTGACTGACTCTATTCTGACTGACTCTGTTCAGACTGACTCTACTCTGACTGACTCTGTTCTGACTGACACTGCTCTGACTGACCCTGCTCTGACAGACCCTGCTCTGAGTGACTCGGCTCTGACTGACCCTGCTCTGACTTACTCTGCTCTGACTGATTCTGCTCTGACTGACCCTGCTCTAGATAACTCTGCTCTGACTGACTGAACTCTAGCTGACCCTGCTCTGACTGACTCTGCTCTGACTGACTCTCCTCTGACTGACTCTGCTCTGAAAGACTCTGCTCTCACTGATTCTGCTCTGACTGACTCTGTTCTGACTGACTCGACTCTAACTGACCATGCTCTAACTGAATTTGCTCTGACTAACTCTGCTCTGAATAACTCTGCTCTGACTGATTCTGCTCTGACTGACTCTATTCTGACTGACTCTGATCTGAGTGACTCTGTTCTGAGCGACTCTGTTCTGACTGACTCTGCTCTAACTGATTCGGCTCTGACTGAATCTGCTCTGACTGACTCTGCTCTGGGTGACTCCGCTGTGATTAATTCTGGTCTAACTGACTCTGCTGTGAATGATTCTGGTCTGACTAACTCTGCTCTGGCTGACTGTACTATAACTAACACTGCTATGACTGACTCTGCTCTGACTGACTCTCCTCTGACTGACTCTGCTCTGAAGGACTCTGTTCTCACTGATTCTGCTCTGACTGACTCTGTTCTGATTGACTCTGCTCTAACTGACCCTGCTCTGGCTGAATCTGCTCTAACTGAATTTGCTCTGACTAACTCTGCTCTGACTGATTCTGCTCTCATTTACTCTATTCTGACTGACTCTGATCTGAGAGACTCTGTTCTGAGCGACTCGGCTCTGAATGACTCTGCTCTAACTGAATTTGCTCTGACTGACTCTGCTCTGAATCACTCAGCTCTGACTGATTCTGCCCTGACAGACTCCATTCTGACTGACTCTGATCGGAATGACTCTGTTCTGAGCGACTCTGTTCTGACTGACTCTGATCTATCTAACTCGGCTCTGACTGTCTCTGCTCTGACTGACTCTGCTATGACAGACCCTGCTCTGAGTGACTCGGCTCTGACTGACACTGCTCTGACTGACTCGGCTCTGACAGACCCTACTCTGACTGACTCTGTGCAGACTGACTCTACTCTGAATGACTCCGCTCCAACTGACTCAGCTCTGACTGACTCTGCTCTGACTGACTCTGATCTGAGTGACTCTGTTCTGAGCAACTCGGCTCTGAATGACTCTGCTCTGACTGACTCTGCTCTGAGTAACTCTACTCTGACTGATTCTGCTCTGACAGACCCTGCTCTGAGTGACTCGGCTCTGACTGACCCTGCTCTGACCGACCCGGCTCCGACAGACCCTACTCTGACTGACTCTGTTCAGACTGACTCTACTCTGACTGACTCTGCTCTGACTGACTCTGCTCTGACAGACCCTGCTCTGAGTGACCCGGCTCCGACAGACCCTACTCTGACTGACTCTGTTCAGACTGACTCTACTCTGACTGACTCTGCTCTGACTGATTCTGCTCTGACTGACTCTATTCTGACTGACTCTGTTCAGACTGACTCTACTCTGACTGAACTCTGCTCTGACTGATTCTGCTACGACTGACCCTGCTCTGACTTACTCTACTCTAACTTACCCTGCTCTGACTGACTCGGCTCTGACAGACCCTACTCTGACTGACTCTGTTCAGACTGACTCTACTCTGACTGACTCAGCTCTGACTGATTCTGCACTGACTGACCCTGCTCTGGGTGTACTCTGCTCTGACTGACCCTGCTCTGACTGACTCTGATCTGAGTGACTCTGTTCTGAGCGACTCGGCTCTGAATGACTCTGCTCTGACTGACTCTGCTCTGAGTGACTCTACTCTGACTGATTCTGCTCTGACAGACCCTGCTCTGAGTGACTCGGCTCTGATTGACCCTGCTTTGACTGACTCAGCTCTGACAGACCCTACTCCGACAGACTCTGTTCAGACTGACCCAACTCTGACTGACTCTGCTCTGACTGATTCTGCACTGACTGACCCTGCTCTGGATAACTCTGCTCTGACTGATTCCGGTCTGACTGACACTGCTCAAATTGATTCTGCTCTGACTAACTCTGCTCTGACTGACTGTACTCTAACTGACCCTGCTCGGACTGACTCTGCTCTGACTGACGCTACTCTGACTGACTCTGCTCTGAAAGACCCTACTCTGACTGACTCTGTTCAGACTGACTCTACTCTGACTGACTCTGCTCTGAATGATTCTCCTCTGACTGACTCTGTTCTGAATGACTCTGATCTGACTGATTCTGCTCTGACTGACTCTACTCTGAGTTACTTTACTTTGTCTGAATCTGCTCTGATTGACTCCATTCTAAAAGACTCTGATCTGAATGACTCTCTTCTGAGCGACTCGGTTCTGACTGACACTGCTCTAACTGACTCGGCTCTGACTGACTCTGCTCTGACTGACTTTGCTATGACAGACCCTGCTCTAAGTGACTCGGCTCTGACTGACCCTGCTCTGACTGACACGGCTCTGACAGACCCTACTCTGACTGACTCTGCTCAGACTGACTCTACTCTGAATGACTCTGCTCTAACAGACTCGGCTCTGACTGACTCTGCTCTGACTGACTCTGCTCTGAGTGACTCTGCTCTAACTAATTCTGCTCTGACTGACGCGGTTCTGACTGACTCTGCTCTGACTGACTCTGCTCTGACAGACCCTGCTCTGAGTGACTCGGCTCTGACTGACCCTGCTCTGACCGACCCGGCTCCGACAGACCCTACTCTGACTGACTCTGTTCAGACTGACTCTACTCTGACTGACTCTGCTCTGATTGACTGTGCTCTGACAGACCCTGCTCTGAGTGACCCGGCTCCGACAGACCCTACTCTGACTGACTCTATTCAGACTGACTCTACTCTGACTGACTCTGCTCTGACTGATTCTGCTCTGACTGACTCTATTCTGACTGACTCTGTTCAGACTGACTCTACTCTGACTGACTCTGTTCTGACTGACACTGCTCTGACTGACCCTGCTCTGACAGACCCTGCTCTGAGTGACTCGGCTCTGACTGACCCTGCTCTGACTTACTCTGCTCTGACTGATTCTGCTCTGACTGACCCTGCTCTAGATAACTCTGCTCTGACTGACTGAACTCTAGCTGACCCTGCTCTGACTGACTCTGCTCTGACTGACTCTCCTCTGACTGACTCTGCTCTGAAAGACTCTGCTCTCACTGATTCTGCTCTGACTGACTCTGTTCTGACTGACTCGGCTCTAACTGACCATGCTCTAACTGAATTTGCTCTGACTAACTCTGCTCTGAATAACTCTGCTCTGACTGATTCTGCTCTGACTGACTCTATTCTGACTGACTCTGATCTGAGTGACTCTGTTCTGAGCGACTCTGTTCTGACTGACTCTGCTCTAACTGATTCGGCTCTGACTGAATCTGCTCTGACTGACTCTGCTCTGGGTGACTCCGCTGTGATTAATTCTGGTCTAACTGACTCTGCTGTGAATGATTCTGGTCTGACTAACTCTGCTCTGGCTGACTGTACTATAACTAACACTGCTATGACTGACTCTGCTCTGACTGACTCTCCTCTGACTGACTCTGCTCTGAAGGACTCTGTTCTCACTGATTCTGCTCTGACTGACTCTGTTCTGATTGACTCTGCTCTAACTGACCCTGCTCTGGCTGAATCTGCTCTAACTGAATTTGCTCTGACTAACTCTGCTCTGACTGATTCTGCTCTCATTTACTCTATTCTGACTGACTCTGATCTGAGAGACTCTGTTCTGAGCGACTCGGCTCTGAATGACTCTGCTCTAACTGAATTTGCTCTGACTGACTCTGCTCTGAATCACTCAGCTCTGACTGATTCTGCCCTGACAGACTCCATTCTGACTGACTCTGATCGGAATGACTCTGTTCTGAGCGACTCTGTTCTGACTGACTCTGATCTATCTAACTCGGCTCTGACTGTCTCTGCTCTGACTGACTCTGCTATGACAGACCCTGCTCTGAGTGACTCGGCTCTGACTGACCCTGCTCTGACTGACTCGGCTCTGACAGACCCTACTCTGACTGACTCTGTGCAGACTGACTCTACTCTGAATGACTCCGCTCCAACTGACTCAGCTCTGACTGACTCTGCTCTGACTGACTCTCCTCTGACTGACTCTGCTCTGAAGGACTCTGTTCTCACTGATTCTGCTCTGACTGACTCTGTTCTGATTGACTCTGCTCTAACTGACCCTGCTCTGGCTGAATCTGCTCTAACTGAATTTGCTCTGACTAACTCTGCTCTGACTGATTCTGCTCTCATTTACTCTATTCTGACTGACTCTGATCTGAGAGACTCTGTTCTGAGCGACTCGGCTCTGAATGACTCTGCTCTAACTGAATTTGCTCTGACTGACTCTGCTCTGAATCACTCAGCTCTGACTGATTCTGCCCTGACAGACTCCATTCTGACTGACTCTGATCGGAATGACTCTGTTCTGAGCGACTCTGTTCTGACTGACTCTGATCTATCTAACTCGGCTCTGACTGTCTCTGCTCTGACTGACTCTGCTATGACAGACCCTGCTCTGAGTGACTCGGCTCTGACTGACACTGCTCTGACTGACTCGGCTCTGACAGACCCTACTCTGACTGACTCTGTGCAGACTGACTCTACTCTGAATGACTCCGCTCTAACTGACTCAGCTCTGACTGACTCTGCTCTGACTGACTCTGCTCTGAGTGACTCTGCTCTAACTAATTCTGCTCTGACTGACGATGTTCTGACTGACTCTGCTCTGACTAACTCTGGTCTGACAGACTCTGCTCTAAGTGACACGGCTCTGAATGACTCTGCTCTGACTGACTCTGCTATGACAGACCCTGCTCTGAGTGACTCGGCTCTGACTGACCCTGCTCTGACTGACTCGGCTCTGACAGACCCTACTCTGACTGACTCTGTTCAGACTGACTCTACTCTGAATGACTCTGCTCTAACTAATTCTGCTCTGACTGACGCGGTTCTGACTGACTCTGCTCTGACTGACTCTGCTCTGACAGACCCTGCTCTGAGTGACTCGGCTCTGACTGACCCTGCTCTGACCGACCCGGCTCCGACAGTCCCTACTCTGACTGACTCTGTTCAGACTGACTCTACTCTGACTGACTCTGCTCTGACTGATTCTGCTCTGACTGACTCTATTCTGACTGACTCTGTTCAGACTGACTCTACTCTGACTGAACTCTGCTCTGACTGATTCTGCTACGACTGACCCTGCTCTGACTTACTCTACTCCAACTTACCCTGCTCTGACTGACTCGGCTCTGACAGACCCTACTCTGACTGACTCTGTTCAGACTGACTCTACTCTGACTGACTCTGCTCTGACTGATTCTGCACTGACTGACCCTGCTCTGGATAACTCTGCTCTGACTGATTCTGCTCTGACTGACTCTATTCTGACTGACTCTGATCTGAGTGACTCTGTTCTGAGCGACTCTGTTCTGACTGACTCTGCTCTAACTGATTCTGCTCTGACTGAATCTGCTCTGACTGACTCTGCTCTGGGTGCCTCCGCTGTGATTAATTCTGGTCTAACTGACTCTGCTGTGAATGATTCTGGTCTGACTAACTCTGCTCTGGCTGACTGTACTATAACTAACACTGCTATGACTGACTCTGCTCTGACTGACTCTCCTCTGACTGACTCTGCTCTGAAGGACTCTGTTCTCACTGATTCTGCTCTGACTGACTCTGTTCTGATTGACTCTGCTCTAACTGACCCTGCTCTGGCTGAATCTGCTCTAACTGAATTTGCTCTGACTAACTCTGCTCTGACTGATTCTGCTCTCACTTACTCTATTCTGACTGACTCTGATCTGAGAGACTCTGTTCTGAGCGACTCGGCTCTGAATGACTCTGCTCTAACTGAATTTGCTCTGACTGACTCTGCTCTGAATGACTCTGCTCTGACTGATTCTGCCCTGACAGACTCCATTCTGACTGACTCTGATCGGAATGACTCTGTTCTGAGCGACTCTGTTCTGACTGACTCTGATCTATCTAACTCGGCTCTGACTGTCTCTGCTCTGACTGACTCTGCTATGACAGACCCTGCTCTGAGTGACTCGGCTCTGACTGACCCTGCTCTGACTGACTCGGCTCTGACAGACCCTACTCTGACTGACTCTGTGCAGACTGACTCTACTCTGAATGACTCCGCTCTAACTGACTCAGCTCTGACTGACTCTGCTCTGACTGACTCTGCTCTGAGTGACTCTGCTCTAACTAATTCTGCTCTGACTGACGATGTTCTGACTGACTCTGCTCTGACTGACTCTGGTCTGACAGACTCTGCTCTAAGTGACACGGCTCTGACTGACCCTGCTCTGACCGACCCGGCTCTGACAGACCCTATTCTGACTGACTCTGTTCAGACTGACTCTACTCTGACTGACTCTGCTCTGACTCATTCTGCACTGACTGACCCTGCTCTGGATAACTCTGCTCTGACTGATTCCGGTCTGACTGACTCTGCTCAAAATGATTCTGCTCTGACTAACTCTGCTCTGACTGACTGTACTCTAACTGACCCTGCTCAGACTGACTCTGCTCTGACTGACGCTACTCTGACTGACTCTGCTCTGAAAGACCCTACTCTGACTGACTCTGTTCAGACTGACTCTACTCTGACTGACTCTGCTCTGAATGATTCTGCTCTGACTGACTCTGTTCTGACTGACTCTGCTCTAACTGACCATGCTCTGGCTGACTCTGCTCTAACTGAATCTGCTATGACTGACTCTGCTCTGAATGACTCTGATCTGACTGAATCTGCTCTGATTGACTCTACTCTGAGTTACATTACTTTCTCTGAATCTGCTCTGATTGACTCTATTCTAAAAGACTCTGATCTGAGTGACTCTGTTCTGAGCGACTCGGTTCTGACTGACACTGCTCTAACTGACTCGGCTCTGACTGACTCTGCTCTGACTGACTCTGCTATGACAGACCCTGCTCTGAGTGACTCGGCTCTGACTGACCCTGCTCTGACCGACCCGGCTCCGACAGACCCTACTCTGACTGACTCTGTTCAGACTGACTCTACTCTGACTGACTCTGCTCTGACTGACTCTGCTCTGGCAGACCCTGCTCTGAGTGACCCGGCTCCGACAGACCCTACTCTAACTGACTCTGTTCAGACTGACTCTACTCTGACTGACTCTGCTCTGACTGATTCTGCTCTGACTGACTCTATTCTGACTGACTCTGTTCAGACTGACTCTACTCTGACTGAACTCTGCTCTGACTGATTCTGCTACGACTGACCCTGCTCTGACTTACTCTACTCCAACTTACCCTGCTCTGACTGACTCGGCTCTGACAGACCCTACTCTGACTGACTCTGTTCAGACTGACTCTACTCTGACTGACTCAGCTCTGACTGATTCTGCACTGACTGACCCTGCTCTGGCTGACTCTGCTCTGACAGACCCTGCTCTGAGTGATTCGGCTCTGACTGACCCTGCTCTGAATGACTCTGCTCTGACTGATTCTGCTCTGACTGACTTTATTCTGACCGACTCTGATCTGAGTGACTCTGTTCTGAGCGACTCGGCTCTGAATGACTCTGCTCTGACTGACTCTGCTCTGAGTGACTCTACTCTGACTGATTCTGCTCTGACAGACCCTGCTCTGAGTGACTCGGCTCTGATTGACCCTGCTTTGACTGACTCAGCTCTGACAGACCCTACTCCGACAGACTCTGTTCAGACTGACCCAACTCTGACTGACTCTGCTCTGACTGATTCTGCACTGACTGACCCTGCTCTGGATAACTCTGCTCTGACTGATTCCGGTCTGACTGACTCTGCTCAAAATGATTCTGCTCTGACAAACTCTGCTCTGACTGACTGTACTCTAACTGACCCTGCTCGGACTGACTCTGCTCTGACTGACGCTACTCTGACTGACTCTGCTCTGAAAGACCCTACTCTGACTGACTCTGTTCAGACTGACTCTACTCTGACTGACTCTGCTCTGAATGATTCTCCTCTGACTGACTCTGTTCTGACTGACTCTGCTCTAACTGACCATGCTCTGGCTGACTCTGCTCTAACTGAATCTGCTATGACTGACTCTGCTCTGAATGACTCTGATCTGACTGATTCTGCTCTGACTGACTCTACTCTGAGTTACTTTACTTTGTCTGAATCTGCTCTGATTGACTCCATTCTAAAAGACTCTGATCTGAATGACTCTGTTCTGAGCGACTCGGTTCTGACTGACACTGCTCTAACTGACTCGGCTCTGACTGACTCTGCTCTGACTGACTTTGCTATGACAGACCCTGCTCTAAGTGACTCGGCTCTGACTGACCCTGCTCTGACTGACACGGCTCTGACAGACCCTACTCTGACTGACTCTGCTCAGACTGACTATACTCTGAATGACTCTGCTCTAACAGACTCGGCTCTGACTGACTCTGCTCTGACTGACTCTGCTCTGAGTGACTCTGCTCTAACTAATTCTGCTCTGACTGACGCGGTTCTGACTGACTCTGCTCTGACTGACTCTGCTCTGACAGACCCTGCTCTGAGTGACTCTGTTCAGACTGACTCTACTCTGACTGACTCTGCTCTGATTGACTGTGCTCTGACAGACCCTGCTCTGAGTGACCCGGCTCCGACAGACCCTACTCTGACTGACTCTATTCAGACTGACTCTACTCTGACTGACTCTGCTCTGACTGATTCTGCTCTGACTGACTCTATTCTGACTGACTCTGTTCAGACTGACTCTACTCTGACTGAACTCTGCTCTGACTGATTCTGCTACGACTGACTCTGGTCTGACTGACTCTGCTCTAACTGACCATGCTCTGGCTGACTCTGCTCTAACTGAATCTGCTATGACTGACTCTGCTCTGAATGACTCTGATCTGACTGATTCTGCTATGACTGACTCTACTCTGAGTTACTTTACTTTGTCTGAATCTGCTCTGATTGACTCCATTCTAAAAGACTCTGATCTGAATGACGCTGTTCTGAGCGACTCGGTTCTGACTGACACTGCTCTAACTGACTCGGCTCTGACTGACTCTGCTCTGACTGACTTTGCTATGACAGACCCTGCTCTAAGTGACTCGGCTCTGACTGACCCTGCTCTGACTGACACGGCTCTGACAGACCCTACTCTGACTGACTCTGCTCAGACTGACTCTACTCTGAATGACTCTGCTCTAACAGACTCGGCTCTGACTGACTCGGCTCTGACTGACTCTGCTCTGAGTGACTCTGCTCTAACTAATTCTGCTCTGACTGACTCTGCTCTGGGTGACTCCGCTGTGATTAATTCTGGTCTAACTGACTCTGCTGTGAATGATTCTGGTCTGACTGACCCTGCTCTGACCGACCCGGCTCTGACAGACCCTATTCTGACTGACTCTGTTCAGACTGACTCTACTCTGACTGACTCTGCTCTGACTGATTCCGGTCTGACTGACTCTGCTCAAAATGATTCTGCTCTGACTAACTCTGCTCTGACTGAGTGTACTCTAACTGACCCTGCTCGGACTGACTCTGCTCTGACTGACGCTACTCTGACTGACTCTGCTCTGAAAGACCCTACTCTGACTGACTCTGTTCAGACTGACTCTACTCTGACTGACTCTGCTCTAAATGATTCTGCTCTGACTGACTCTGTTCTGACTGACTCTGCTCTAACTGACCATGCTCTGGCTGCCTCTGCTCTAACTGAATCTGCTATGACTGACTCTGCTCTGAATGACTCTGATCTGACTGAATCTGCTCTGACTGACTCTACTCTGAGTTACATTACTTTCTCTGAATCTGCTCTGATTGACTCTATTCTAAAAGACTCTGATCTGAGTGACTCTGTTCTGAGCGACTCGGTTCTGACTGACACTGCTCTAACTGTCTGACTCGGCTCTGACTGACTCTGCTCTGACTGACTCTGCTCTGAAAGACCCTACTCTGACTGACTCTGTTCAGACTGACTCTACTCTGACTGACTCTGCTCTAAATGATTCTGCTCTGACTGACTCTGTTCTGACTGACTCTGCTCTAACTGACCATGCTCTGGCTGCCTCTGCTCTAACTGAATCTGCTATGACTGACTCTGCTCTGAATGACTCTGATCTGACTGAATCTGCTCTGACTGACTCTACTCTGAGTTACATTACTTTCTCTGAATCTGCTCTGATTGACTCTATTCTAAAAGACTCTGATCTGAGTGACTCTGTTCTGAGCGACTCGGTTCTGACTGACACTGCTCTAACTGACTCGGCTCTGACTGACTCTGCTCTGACTGACTCTGCTATGACAGACCCTGCTCTGAGTGACTCGGCTCTGACTGACCCTGCTCTGACTGACTCGGCTCTGACAGACCCTACTCTGACTGACTCTGTTCAGACTGACTCTACTCTGAATGACTCTGCTCTAACTAATTCTGCTCTGACTGACGCGGTTCTGACTGACTCTGCTCTGACTGACTCTGCTCTGACAGACCCTGCTCTGAGTGACTCGGCTCTGACTGACCCTGCTCTGACCGACCCGGCTCCGACAGACCCTACTCTGACTGACTCTGTTCAGACTGACTCTACTCTGACTGACTCTGCTCTGACTGACTCTGTTCAGACTGACTCTACTCTGACTGACTCTGCTCTGACTGATTCTGCTCTGACTGACTCTATTCTGACTGACTCTGTTCAGACTGACTCTACTCTGACTGAACTCTGCTCTGACTGATTCTGCTACGACTGACCCTGCTCTGACTTACTCTACTCCAACTTACCCTGCTCTGACTGACTCGGCTCTGACAGACCCTACTCTGACTGACTCTGTTCAGACTGACTCTACTCTGACTGACTCAGCTCTGACTGATTCTGCACTGACTGACCCTGCTCTGGGTGTACTCTGCTCTGACTGACCCTGCTCTGGCTGACTCTGCTCTGACAGACCCTGCTCTGAGTGATTCGGCTCTGACTGACCCTGCTCTGAATGACTCTGCTCTGACTGATTCTGCTCTGACTGACTTTATTCTGACTGACTCTGATCTGAGTGACTCTGTTCTGAGCGACTCGGCTCTGAATGACTCTGCTCTGACTGACTCTGCTCTGAGTGACTCTACTCTGACTGATTCTGCTCTGACAGACCCTGCTCTGAGTGACTCGGCTCTGATTGACCCTGCTTTGACTGACTCAGCTCTGACAGACCCTACTCCGACAGACTCTGTTCAGACTGACCCAACTCTGACTGACTCTGCTCTGACTGATTCTGCACTGACTGACCCTGCTCTGGATAACTCTGCTCTGACTGATTCCGGTCTGACTGACTCTGCTCAAAATGATTCTGCTCTGACTAACTCTGCTCTGACTGACTCTATTCTGACTGACTCTGTTCAGACTGACTCTACTCTGACTGAACTCTGCTCTGACTGATTCTGCTACGACTGACCCTGCTCTGACTTACTCTACTCCAACTTACCCTGCTCTGACTGACTCGGCTCTGACAGACCCTACTCTGACTGACTCTGTTCAGACTGACTCTACTCTGACTGACTCAGCTCTGACTGATTCTGCACTGACTGACCCTGCTCTGGGTGTACTCTGCTCTGACTGACCCTGCTCTGGCTGACTCTGCTCTGACAGACCCTGCTCTGAGTGATTCGGCTCTGACTGACCCTGCTCTGAATGACTCTGCTCTGACTGATTCTGCTCTGACTGACTTTATTCTGACTGACTCTGATCTGAGTGACTCTGTTCTGAGCGACTCGGCTCTGAATGACTCTGCTCTGACTGACTCTGCTCTGAGTGACTCTACTCTGACTGATTCTGCTCTGACAGACCCTGCTCTGAGTGACTCGGCTCTGATTGACCCTGCTTTGACTGACTCAGCTCTGACAGACCCTACTCCGACAGACTCTGTTCAGACTGACCCAACTCTGACTGACTCTGCTCTGACTGATTCTGCACTGACTGACCCTGCTCTGGATAACTCTGCTCTGACTGATTCCGGTCTGACTGACTCTGCTCAAAATGATTCTGCTCTGACTAACTCTGCTCTGATTGACTGTACTCTAACTGACCCTGCTCGGACTGACTCTGCTCTGACTGACGCTACTCTGACTGACTCTGCTCTGAAAGACCCTACTCTGACTGACTCTGTTCAGACTGACTCTACTCTGACTGACTCTGCTCTGAATGATTCTCCTCTGACTGACTCTGTTCTGAATGACTCTGATCTGACTGATTCTGCTCTGACTGACTCTACTCTGAGTTACTTTACTTTGTCTGAATCTGCTCTGATTGACTCCATTCTAAAAGACTCTGATCTGAATGACTCTCTTCTGAGCGACTCGGTTCTGACTGACACTGCTCTAACTGACTCGGCTCTGACTGACTCTGCTCTGACTGACTTTGCTATGACAGACCCTGCTCTAAGTGACTCGGCTCTGACTGACCCTGCTCTGACTGACACGGCTCTGACAGACCCTACTCTGACTGACTCTGCTCAGACTGACTCTACTCTGAATGACTCTGCTCTAACAGACTCGGCTCTGACTGACTCTGCTCTGACTGACTCTGCTCTGAGTGACTCTGCTCTAACTAATTCTGCTCTGACTGACGCGGTTCTGACTGACTCTGCTCTGACTGACTCTGCTCTGACAGACCCTGCTCTGAGTGACTCGGCTCTGACTGACCCTGCTCTGACCGACCCGGCTCCGACAGACCCTACTCTGACTGACTCTGTTCAGACTGACTCTACTCTGACTGACTCTGCTCTGATTGACTGTGCTCTGACAGACCCTGCTCTGAGTGACCCGGCTCCGACAGACCCTACTCTGACTGACTCTATTCAGACTGACTCTACTCTGACTGACTCTGCTCTGACTGATTCTGCTCTGACTGACTCTATTCTGACTGACTCTGTTCAGACTGACTCTACTCTGACTGACTCTGTTCTGACTGACACTGCTCTGACTGACCCTGCTCTGACAGACCCTGCTCTGAGTGACTCGGCTCTGACTGACCCTGCTCTGACTTACTCTGCTCTGACTGATTCTGCTCTGACTGACCCTGCTCTAGATAACTCTGCTCTGACTGACTGAACTCTAGCTGACCCTGCTCTGACTGACTCTGCTCTGACTGACTCTCCTCTGACTGACTCTGCTCTGAAAGACTCTGCTCTCACTGATTCTGCTCTGACTGACTCTGTTCTGACTGACTCGGCTCTAACTGACCATGCTCTAACTGAATTTGCTCTGACTAACTCTGCTCTGAATAACTCTGCTCTGACTGATTCTGCTCTGACTGACTCTATTCTGACTGACTCTGATCTGAGTGACTCTGTTCTGAGCGACTCTGTTCTGACTGACTCTGCTCTAACTGATTCGGCTCTGACTGAATCTGCTCTGACTGACTCTGCTCTGGGTGACTCCGCTGTGATTAATTCTGGTCTAACTGACTCTGCTGTGAATGATTCTGGTCTGACTAACTCTGCTCTGGCTGACTGTACTATAACTAACACTGCTATGACTGACTCTGCTCTGACTGACTCTCCTCTGACTGATTCTGCTCTGAAGGACTCTGTTCTCACTGATTCTGCTCTGACTGACTCTGTTCTGATTGACTCTGCTCTAACTGACCCTGCTCTGGCTGAATCTGCTCTAACTGAATTTGCTCTGACTAACTCTGCTCTGACTGATTCTGCTCTCATTTACTCTATTCTGACTGACTCTGATCTGAGAGACTCTGTTCTGAGCGACTCGGCTCTGAATGACTCTGCTCTAACTGAATTTGCTCTGACTGACTCTGCTCTGAATCACTCAGCTCTGACTGATTCTGCCCTGACAGACTCCATTCTGACTGACTCTGATCGGAATGACTCTGTTCTGAGCGACTCTGTTCTGACTGACTCTGATCTATCTAACTCGGCTCTGACTGTCTCTGCTCTGACTGACTCTGCTATGACAGACCCTGCTCTGAGTGACTCGGCTCTGACTGACCCTGCTCTGACTGACTCGGCTCTGACAGACCCTACTCTGACTGACTCTGTGCAGACTGACTCTACTCTGAATGACTCCGCTCCAACTGACTCAGCTCTGACTGACTCTGCTCTGACTGACTCTCCTCTGACTGACTCTGCTCTGAAGGACTCTGTTCTCACTGATTCTGCTCTGACTGACTCTGTTCTGACTGACTCTGATCTGAGTGACTCTGTTCTGAGCGACTCTGTTCTGACTGACTCTGCTCTAACTGATTCGGCTCTGACTGAATCTGCTCTGACTGACTCTGCTCTGGGTGACTCCGCTGTGATTAATTCTGGTCTAACTGACTCTGCTGTGAATGATTCTGGTCTGACTAACTCTGCTCTGGCTGACTGTACTATAACTAACACTGCTATGACTGACTCTGCTCTGACTGACTCTCCTCTGACTGATTCTGCTCTGAAGGACTCTGTTCTCACTGATTCTGCTCTGACTGACTCTGTTCTGATTGACTCTGCTCTAACTGACCCTGCTCTGGCTGAATCTGCTCTAACTGAATTTGCTCTGACTAACTCTGCTCTGACTGATTCTGCTCTCATTTACTCTATTCTGACTGACTCTGATCTGAGAGACTCTGTTCTGAGCGACTCGGCTCTGAATGACTCTGCTCTAACTGAATTTGCTCTGACTGACTCTGCTCTGAATCACTCAGCTCTGACTGATTCTGCCCTGACAGACTCCATTCTGACTGACTCTGATCGGAATGACTCTGTTCTGAGCGACTCTGTTCTGACTGACTCTGATCTATCTAACTCGGCTCTGACTGTCTCTGCTCTGACTGACTCTGCTATGACAGACCCTGCTCTGAGTGACTCGGCTCTGACTGACCCTGCTCTGACTGACTCGGCTCTGACAGACCCTACTCTGACTGACTCTGTGCAGACTGACTCTACTCTGAATGACTCCGCTCCAACTGACTCAGCTCTGACTGACTCTGCTCTGACTGACTCTCCTCTGACTGACTCTGCTCTGAAGGACTCTGTTCTCACTGATTCTGCTCTGACTGACTCTGTTCTGATTGACTCTGCTCTAACTGACCCTGCTCTGGCTGAATCTGCTCTAACTGAATTTGATCTGACTAACTCTGCTCTGACTGATTCTGCTCTCATTTACTCTATTCTGACTGACTCTGATCTGAGAGACTCTGTTCTGAGCGACTCGGCTCTGAATGACTCTGCTCTAACTGAATTTGCTCTGACTGACTCTGCTCTGAATCACTCAGCTCTGACTGATTCTGCCCTGACAGACTCCATTCTGACTGACTCTGATCGGAATGACTCTGTTCTGAGCGACTCTGTTCTGACTGACTCTGATCTATCTAACTCGGCTCTGACTGTCTCTGCTCTGACTGACTCTGCTATGACAGACCCTGCTCTGAGTGACTCGGCTCTGACTGACACAGCTCTGACTGACTCGGCTCTGACAGACCCTACTCTGACTGACTCTGTGCAGACTGACTCTACTCTGAATGACTCCGCTCTAACTGACTCAGCTCTGACTGACTCTGCTCTGACTGACTCTGCTCTGAGTGACTCTGCTCTAACTAATTCTGCTCTGACTGACGATGTTCTGACTGACTCTGCTCTGACTAACTCTGGTCTGACAGACTCTGCTCTAAGTGACACGGCTCTGACTGACTCTGCTCTGACTGACTCTGCTATGACAGACCCTGCTCTGAGTGACTCGGCTCTGACTGACCCTGCTCTGACTGACTCGGCTCTGACAGACCCTACTCTGACTGACTCTGTTCAGACTGACTCTACTCTGAATGACTCTGCTCTAACTAATTCTGCTCTGACTGACGCGGTTCTGACTGACTCTGCTCTGACTGACTCTGCTCTGACAGACCCTGCTCTGAGTGACTCGGCTCTGACTGACCCTGCTCTGTCCGACCCGGCTCCGACAGACCCTACTCTGACTGACTCTGTTCAGACTGACTCTACTCTGACTGACTCTGCTCTGACTGATTCTGCTCTGACTGACTCTATTCTGACTGACTCTGTTCAGACTGACTCTACTCTGACTGAACTCTGCTCTGACTGATTCTGCTACGACTGACCCTGCTCTGACTTACTCTACTCCAACTTACCCTGCTCTGACTGACTCGGCTCTGACAGACCCTACTCTGACTGACTCTGTTCAGACTGACTCTACTATGACTGACTCTGCTCTGACTGATTCTGCACTGACTGACCCTGCTCTGGATAACTCTGCTCTGACTGATTCTGCTCTGACTGACTCTATTCTGACTGACTCTGATCTGAGTGACTCTGTT
Organism: Mobula birostris; assembly: GCF_030028105.1. Lineage (NCBI taxonomy): Eukaryota > Metazoa > Chordata > Chondrichthyes > Myliobatiformes > Myliobatidae > Mobula > Mobula birostris. The sequence goes on from NW_027278290.1 coordinate 92,488, forward strand.
CTGAGCGACTCTGTTCTGACTGACTCTGCTCTAACTGATTCGGCTCTGACTGAATCTGCTCTGACTGACTCTGCTCTGGGTGCCTCCGCTGTGATTAATTCTGGTCTAACTGACTCTGCTGTGAATGATTCTGGTCTGACTAACTCTGCTCTGGCTGACTGTACTATAACTAACACTGCTATGACTGACTCTGCTCTGACTGACTCTCCTCTGACTGACTCTGCTCTGAAGGACTCTGTTCTCACTGATTCTGCTCTGACTGACTCTGTTCTGATTGACTCTGCTCTAACTGACCCTGCTCTGGCTGAATCTGCTCTAACTGAATTTGCTCTGACTAACTCTGCTCTGACTGATTCTGCTCTCACTTACTCTATTCTGACTGACTCTGATCTGAGAGACTCTGTTCTGAGCGACTCGGCTCTGAATGACTCTGCTCTAACTGAATTTGCTCTGACTGACTCTGCTCTGAATGACTCTGCTCTGACTGATTCTGCCCTGACAGACTCCATTCTGACTGACTCTGATCGGAATGACTCTGTTCTGAGCGACTCTGTTCTGACTGACTCTGATCTATCTAACTCGGCTCTGACTGTCTCTGCTCTGACTGACTCTGCTATGACAGACCCTGCTCTGAGTGACTCGGCTCTGACTGACACTGCTCTGACTGACTCGGCTCTGACAGACCCTACTCTGACTGACTCTGTGCAGACTGACTCTACTCTGAATGACTCCGCTCTAACTGACTCAGCTCTGACTGACTCTGCTCTGACTGACTCTGCTCTGAGTGACTCTGCTCTAACTAATTCTGCTCTGACTGACGATGTTCTGACTGACTCTGCTCTGACTGACTCTCGTCTGACAGACTCTGCTCTAAGTGACACGGCTCTGACTGACCCTGCTCTGACCGACCCGGCTCTGACAGACCCTATTCTGACTGACTCTGTTCAGACTGACTCTACTCTGACTGACTCTGCTCTGACTCATTCTGCACTGACTGACCCTGCTCTGGATAACTCTGCTCTGACTGATTCCGGTCTGACTGACTCTGCTCAAAATGATTCTGCTCTGACTAACTCTGCTCTGACTGACTGTACTCTAACTGACCCTGCTCGGACTGACTCTGCTCTGACTGACGCTACTCTGACTGACTCTGCTCTGAAAGACCCTACTCTGACTGACTCTGTTCAGACTGACTCTACTCTGACTGACTCTGCTCTGAATGATTCTGCTCTGACTGACTCTGTTCTGACTGACTCTGCTCTAACTGACCATGCTCTGGCTGACTCTGCTCTAACTGAATCTGCTATGACTGACTCTGCTCTGAATGACTCTGATCTGACTGAATCTGCTCTGATTGACTCTACTCTGAGTTACATTACTTTCTCTGAATCTGCTCTGATTGACTCTATTCTAAAAGACTCTGATCTGAGTGACTCTGTTCTGAGCGACTCGGTTCTGACTGACACTGCTCTAACTGACTCGGCTCTGACTGACTCTGCTCTGACTGACTCTGCTATGACAGACCCTGCTCTGAGTGACTCGGCTCTGACTGACCCTGCTCTGACCGACCCGGCTCCGACAGACCCTACTCTGACTGACTCTGTTCAGACTGACTCTACTCTGACTGACTCTGCTCTGACTGACTCTGCTCTGGCAGACCCTGCTCTGAGTGACCCGGCTCCGACAGACCCTACTCTAACTGACTCTGTTCAGACTGACTCTACTCTGACTGACTCTGCTCTGACTGATTCTGCTCTGACTGACTCTATTCTGACTGACTCTGTTCAGACTGACTCTACTCTGACTGAACTCTGCTCTGACTGATTCTGCTACGACTGACCCTGCTCTGACTTACTCTACTCCAACTTACCCTGCTCTGACTGACTCGGCTCTGACAGACCCTACTCTGACTGACTCTGTTCAGACTGACTCTACTCTGACTGACTCAGCTCTGACTGATTCTGCACTGACTGACCCTGCTCTGGGTGTACTCTGCTCTGACTGACCCTGCTCTGGCTGACTCTGCTCTGACAGACCCTGCTCTGAGTGATTCGGCTCTGACTGACCCTGCTCTGAATGACTCTGCTCTGAATGACTCTGATCTGACTGAATCTGCTCTGATTGACTCTACTCTGAGTTACATTACTTTCTCTGAATCTGCTCTGATTGACTCTATTCTAAAAGACTCTGATCTGAGTGACTCTGTTCTGAGCGACTCGGTTCTGACTGACACTGCTCTGACTGATTCTGCTCTGACTGACTTTATTCTGACTGACTCTGATCTGAGTGACTCTGTTCTGAGCGACTCGGCTCTGAATGACTCTGCTCTGACTGACTCTGCTCTGAGTGACTCTACTCTGACTGATTCTGCTCTGACAGACCCTGCTCTGAGTGACTCGGCTCTGATTGACCCTGCTTTGACTGACTCAGCTCTGACAGACCCTACTCCGACAGACTCTGTTCAGACTGACCCAACTCTGACTGACTCTGCTCTGACTGATTCTGCACTGACTGACCCTGCTCTGGATAACTCTGCTCTGACTGATTCCGGTCTGACTGACTCTGCTCAAAATGATTCTGCTCTGACAAACTCTGCTCTGACTGACTGTACTCTAACTGACCCTGCTCGGACTGACTCTGCTCTGACTGACGCTACTCTGACTGACTCTGCTCTGAAAGACCCTACTCTGACTGACTCTGTTCAGACTGACTCTACTCTGACTGACTCTGCTCTGAATGATTCTCCTCTGACTGACTCTGTTCTGACTGACTCTGCTCTAACTGACCATGCTCTGGCTGACTCTGCTCTAACTGAATCTGCTATGACTGACTCTGCTCTGAATGACTCTGATCTGACTGATTCTGCTCTGACTGACTCTACTCTGAGTTACTTTACTTTGTCTGAATCTGCTCTGATTGACTCCATTCTAAAAGACTCTGATCTGAATGACTCTCTTCTGAGCGACTCGGTTCTGACTGACACTGCTCTAACTGACTCGGCTCTGACTGACTCTGCTCTGACTGACTTTGCTATGACAGACCCTGCTCTAAGTGACTCGGCTCTGACTGACCCTGCTCTGACTGACACGGCTCTGACAGACCCTACTCTGACTGACTCTGCTCAGACTGACTATACTCTGAATGACTCTGCTCTAACAGACTCGGCTCTGACTGACTCTGCTCTGACTGACTCTGCTCTGAGTGACTCTGCTCTAACTAATTCTGCTCTGACTGACGCGGTTCTGACTGACTCTGCTCTGACTGACTCTGCTCTGACAGACCCTGCTCTGAGTGACTCTGTTCAGACTGACTCTACTCTGACTGACTCTGCTCTGATTGACTGTGCTCTGACAGACCCTGCTCTGAGTGACCCGGCTCCGACAGACCCTACTCTGACTGACTCTATTCAGACTGACTCTACTCTGACTGACTCTGCTCTGACTGATTCTGCTCTGACTGACTCTATTCTGACTGACTCTGTTCAGACTGACTCTACTCTGACTGAACTCTGCTCTGACTGATTCTGCTACGACTGACTCTGGTCTGACTGACTCTGCTCTAACTGACCATGCTCTGACTGACTCTGCTCTAACTGAATCTGCTATGACTGACTCTGCTCTGAATGACTCTGATCTGACTGATTCTGCTATGACTGACTCTACTCTGAGTTACTTTACTTTGTCTGAATCTGCTCTGATTGACTCCATTCTAAAAGACTCTGATCTGAATGACGCTGTTCTGAGCGACTCGGTTCTGACTGACACTGCTCTAACTGACTCGGCTCTGACTGACTCTGCTCTGACTGACTTTGCTATGACAGACCCTGCTCTAAGTGACTCGGCTCTGACTGACCCTGCTCTGACTGACACGGCTCTGACAGACCCTACTCTGACTGACTCTGCTCAGACTGACTCTACTCTGAATGACTCTGCTCTAACAAACTCGGCTCTGACTGACTCGGCTCTGACTGACTCTGCTCTGAGTGACTCTGCTCTAACTAATTCTGCTCTGACTGAATCTGCTCTGACTGACTCTGCTCTGGGTGACTCCGCTGTGATTAATTCTGGTCTAACTGACTCTGCTGTGAATGATTCTGGTCTGACTGACCCTGCTCTGACCGACCCGGCTCTGACAGACCCTATTCTGACTGACTCTGTTCAGACTGACTCTACTCTGACTGACTCTGCTCTGACTGATTCCGGTCTGACTGACTCTGCTCAAAATGATTCTGCTCTGACTAACTCTGCTCTGACTGAGTGTACTCTAACTGACCCTGCTCGGACTGACTCTGCTCTGACTGACGCTACTCTGACTGACTCTGCTCTGAAAGACCCTACTCTGACTGACTCTGTTCAGACTGACTCTACTCTGACTGACTCTGCTCTAAATGATTCTGCTCTGACTGACTCTGTTCTGACTGACTCTGCTCTAACTGACCATGCTCTGGCTGCCTCTGCTCTAACTGAATCTGCTATGACTGACTCTGCTCTGAATGACTCTGATCTGACTGAATCTGCTCTGACTGACTCTACTCTGAGTTACATTACTTTCTCTGAATCTGCTCTGATTGACTGTATTCTAAAAGACTCTGATCTGAGTGACTCTGTTCTGAGCGACTCGGTTCTGACTGACACTGCTCTAACTGACTCGGCTCTGACTGACTCTGCTCTGACTGACTCTGCTATGACAGACCCTGCTCTGAGTGACTCGGCTCTGACTGACCCTGCTCTGACTGACTCGGCTCTGACAGACCCTACTCTGACTGACTCTGTTCAGACTGACTCTACTCTGAATGACTCTGCTCTAACTAATTCTGCTCTGACTGACGCGGTTCTGACTGACTCTGCTCTGACTGACTCTGCTCTGACAGACCCTGCTCTGAGTGACTCGGCTCTGACTGACCCTGCTCTGACCGACCCGGCTCCGACAGACCCTACTCTGACTGACTCTGTTCAGACTGACTCTACTCTGACTGACTCTGCTCTGACTGACTCTGTTCAGACTGACTCTACTCTGACTGACTCTGCTCTGACTGATTCTGCTCTGACTGACTCTATTCTGACTGACTCTGTTCAGACTGACTCTACTCTGACTGAACTCTGCTCTGACTGATTCTGCTACGACTGACCCTGCTCTGACTTACTCTACTCCAACTTACCCTGCTCTGACTGACTCGGCTCTGACAGACCCTACTCTGACTGACTCTGTTCAGACTGACTCTACTCTGACTGACTCAGCTCTGACTGATTCTGCACTGACTGACCCTGCTCTGGGTGTACTCTGCTCTGACTGACCCTGCTCTGGCTGACTCTGCTCTGACAGACCCTGCTCTGAGTGATTCGGCTCTGACTGACCCTGCTCTGAATGACTCTGCTCTGACTGATTCTGCTCTGACTGACTTTATTCTGACTGACTCTGATCTGAGTGACTCTGTTCTGAGCGACTCGGCTCTGAATGACTCTGCTCTGACTGACTCTGCTCTGAGTGACTCTACTCTGACTGATTCTGCTCTGACAGACCCTGCTCTGAGTGACTCGGCTCTGATTGACCCTGCTTTGACTGACTCAGCTCTGACAGACCCTACTCCGACAGACTCTGTTCAGACTGACCCAACTCTGACTGACTCTGCTCTGACTGATTCTGCACTGACTGACCCTGCTCTGGATAACTCTGCTCTGAATGATTCCGGTCTGACTGACTCTGCTCAAAATGATTCTGCTCTGACTAACTCTGCTCTGACTGACTCTATTCTGACTGACTCTGTTCAGACTGACTCTACTCTGACTGAACTCTGCTCTGACTGATTCTGCTACGACTGACCCTGCTCTGACTTACTCTACTCCAACTTACCCTGCTCTGACTGACTCGGCTCTGACAGACCCTACTCTGACTGACTCTGTTCAGACTGACTCTACTCTGACTGACTCAGCTCTGACTGATTCTGCACTGACTGACCCTGCTCTGGGTGTACTCTGCTCTGACTGACCCTGCTCTGGCTGACTCTGCTCTGACAGACCCTGCTCTGAGTGATTCGGCTCTGACTGACCCTGCTCTGAATGACTCTGCTCTGACTGATTCTGCTCTGACTGACTTTATTCTGACTGACTCTGATCTGAGTGACTCTGTTCTGAGCGACTCGGCTCTGAATGACTCTGCTCTGACTGACTCTGCTCTGAGTGACTCTACTCTGACTGATTCTGCTCTGACAGACCCTGCTCTGAGTGACTCGGCTCTGATTGACCCTGCTTTGACTGACTCAGCTCTGACAGACCCTACTCCGACAGACTCTGTTCAGACTGACCCAACTCTGACTGACTCTGCTCTGACTGATTCTGCACTGACTGACCCTGCTCTGGATAACTCTGCTCTGACTGATTCCGGTCTGACTGACTCTGCTCAAAATGATTCTGCTCTGACTAACTCTGCTCTGATTGACTGTACTCTAACTGACCCTGCTCGGACTGACTCTGCTCTGACTGACGCTACTCTGACTGACTCTGCTCTGAAAGACCCTACTCTGACTGACTCTGTTCAGACTGACTCTACTCTGACTGACTCTGCTCTGAATGATTCTCCTCTGACTGACTCTGTTCTGACTGACTCTGCTCTAACTGACCATGCTCTGGCTGACTCTGCTCTAACTGAATCTGCTATGACTGACTCTGCTCTGAATGACTCTGATCTGACTGATTCTGCTCTGACTGACTCTACTCTGAGTTACTTTACTTTGTCTGAATCTGCTCTGATTGACTCCATTCTAAAAGACTCTGATCTGAATGACTCTGTTCTGAGCGACTCGGTTCTGACTGACACTGCTCTAACTGACTCGGCTCTGACTGACTCTGCTCTGACTGACTTTGCTATGACAGACCCTGCTCTAAGTGACTCGGCTCTGACTGACCCTGCTCTGACTGACACGGCTCTGACAGACCCTACTCTGACTGACTCTGCTCAGACTGAGTATACTCTGAATGACTCTGCTCTAACAGACTCGGCTCTGACTGACTCTGCTCTGACTGACTCTGCTCTGAGTGACTCTGCTCTAACTAATTCTGCTCTGACTGACGCGGTTCTGACTGACTCTGCTCTGACTGACTCTGCTCTGACAGACCCTGCTCTGAGTGACTCTGTTCAGACTGACTCTACTCTGACTGACTCTGCTCTGATTGACTGTGCTCTGACAGACCCTGCTCTGAGTGACCCGGCTCCGACAGACCCTACTCTGACTGACTCTATTCAGACTGACTCTACTCTGACTGACTCTGCTCTGACTGATTCTGCTCTGACTGACTCTATTCTGACTGACTCTGTTCAGACTGACTCTACTCTGACTGAACTCTGCTCTGACTGATTCTGCTACGACTGACTCTGGTCTGACTGACTCTGCTCTAACTGACCATGCTCTGGCTGACTCTGCTCTAACTGAATCTGCTATGATTGACTCTGCTCTGAATGACTCTGATCTGACTGATTCTGCTCTGACTGACTCTACTCTGAGTTACTTTACTTTGTCTGAATCTGCTCTGATTGACTCCATTCTAAAAGACTCTACTCTGAATGACTCTGCTCTAACTAATTCTGCTCTAACTGACGCGGTTCTGACTGACTCTGCTCTGACTGACTCTGCTCTGACAGACCCTGCTATGAGTGACTCGGCTCTGACTGACCCTGCTCTGACCGACCCGGCTCCGACAGACCCTACTCTGACTGACTCTGTTCAGACTGACTCTACTCTGACTGAACTCTGCTCTGACTGATTCTGCTACGACTGACCCTGCTCTGACTTACTCTACTCCAACTTACCCTGCTCTGACTGACTCGGCTCTGACAGACCCTACTCTGACTGACTCTGTTCAGACTGACTCTACTCTGACTGACTCAGCTCTGACTGATTCTGCACTGACTGACCCTGCTCTGGGTGTACTCTGCTCTGACTGACACTGCTCTGGCTGACTCTGCTCTGACAGACCCTGCTCTGAGTGATTCGGCTCTGACTGACCCTGCTCTGAATGACTCTGCTCTGACTGATTCTGCTCTGACTGACTTTATTCTGACTGACTCTGTTCTCAGTGACTCTGTTCTGAGCGACTCGGCTCTGAATGACTCTGCTCTGACTGACTCTGCTCTGAGTGACTCTACTCTGACTGATTCTGCTCTGACAGACCCTACTCCGACAGACTCTGTTCAGACTGACCCAACTCTGACTGACTCTGCTCTGACTGATTCTGCACTGACTGACCCTGCTCTGGATAACTCTGCTCTGACTGATTCCGGTCTGACTGACTCTGCTCAAAATGATTCTGCTCTGACTAACTCTGCTCTGACTGACTGTACTCTAACTGACCCTGCTCGGACTGACTCTGCTCTGACTGACGCTACTCTGACTGACTCTGCTCTGAAAGACCCTACTCTGACTGACTCTGTTCAGACTGACTCTACTCTGACTGACTCTGCTCTGAATGATTCTCCTCTGACTGACTCTGTTCTGACTGACTCTGCTCTAACTGACCATGCTCTGGCTGACTCTGCTCTAACTGAATCTGCTATGACTGACTCTGCTCTGAATGACTCTGATCTGACTGATTCTGCTCTGACTGACTCTACTCTGAGTTACTTTACTTTGTCTGAATCTGCTCTGATTGACTCCATTCTAAAAGACTCTGATCTGAATGACTCTGTTCTGAGCGACTCGGTTCTGACTGACACTGCTCTAACTGACTCGGCTCTGACTGACTCTGCTCTGACTGACTTTGCTATGACAGACCCTGCTCTAAGTGACTCGGCTCTGACTGACCCTGCTCTGACTGACACGGCTCTGACAGACCCTACTCTGACTGACTCTGCTCAGACTGACTCTACTCTGAATGGCTCTGCTCTAACAGACTCGGCTCTGACTGACTCTGCTCTGACTGACTCTGCTCTGAGTGACTCTGCTCTAACTAATTCTGCTCTGACTGACGTGGTTCTGACTGACTCTGCTCTGACTGACTCTGCTCTGACAGACCCTGCTCTGAGTGACTCGGCTCTGACTGACCCTGCTCTGACCGACCCGGCTCCGACAGACCCTACTCTGACTGACTCTGTTCAGACTGACCCTACTCTGACTGACTCTGCTCTGATTGACTGTGCTCTGACAGACCCTGCTCTGAGTGACCCGGCTCCGACAGACCCTACTCTGACTGACTCTATTCAGACTGACTCTACTCTGACTGACTCTGCTCTGACTGATTCTGCTCTGACTGACTCTATTCTGACTGACTCTGTTCAGACTGACTCTACTCTGACTGAACTCTGCTCTGACTGATTCTGCTACGACTGACCCTGCTCTGACTTAATCTACTCTAACTTACCCTGCTCTGACTGACTCGGCTCTGACAGACCCTACTCTGACTGACTCTGTTCAGACTGACTCTACTCTGACTGACTCTGCTCTGACTGATTCTGCACTGACTGACCCTGCTCTGGGAGTACTCTGCTCTGACTGATCCTGCTCTGACTGACTTTGATCTGAGTGACTCTGTTCTGAGCGACTCGGCTCTGAATGACTCTGCTCTGACTGACTCTGCTCTGAGTGACTCTACTCTGACTGATTCTGCTCTGACAGACCCTGCTCTGAGTGACTCGGCTCTGATTGACCCTGCTTTGACTGACTCGGCTCTGACAGACCCTACTCTGACTGACTCTGTTCAGACTGACTCTACTCTGACTGACTCTGCTCTGACTAACTCTGCTCTGACTGATTCTGCTACGACTGACCCAGCTCTGACTTACCCTACTCTAACTGACCCTGCCCTGACTGACTCTGCTCTGACTGACTCTGCTCTGACTGATTCTGCTCTGACTAACTCTTCTCTGACAGACTCTGCTCTGACTGAATCTGTTCAGACTGACTCTACTCTGACTGTCTCTGCTCTGACTGACCCTGTTCTGACTGACTCTGCTCTAATTGACCCTGCTCTGACTGACTCTGCTCTGACTGACTCTCCTCTGACAGACCCTGCTCTGAGTGACTCGGCTCTGACTGACCCTACTCTGACTCTGTTCAGACTGACTATACAATGACTGACTCTGCTCTGACTGATTATGCCCTGACTGACCCTGCTCTGGGTGACTCTGCTCTGACTGATTCTGGTCTGACTGACTCTGCTCTGACTGATTCAGCTCTGACTGACTCTGCTCTGAAAAACTCTGCTCTCACTGATTCTGCTCTGACTGACTCTGTTTTAATTGACTCTGCTCTAACTGACAATGCTCTGGCTGACTCTGCTCTAACTGAATTTGCTCTGACTGACTCTGCTCTGACTCATTCTGCTCTGACTGACTCTATTCTGACTGACTCTGATCTGAGTGACTCTGCTCTGAGCAACTCTGTTCTGACTGACTCGGCTCTGACAGACCCTACTCTGACTGACTCTGATCAGACTGACTCTACTCTGACTGTTTCTGCTCTGACTGACTCTGCTCTGACTGATTCTGCTCTGACTGACTCTGTTCTGACTGACACTGCTCTGACTGACACTGCTCTGACAGACCCTGCTCTGAGTGACTCGGCTCTGACTGACCCTGCTCTGACTTACTCTGCTCTGACTGATTCTGCTCTGACTGACCCTGCTCTAGATAACTCTGCTCTGACTGACTGTACTCTAGCTGACCCTGCTCTGACTCACTCTGCTCTGACTGACTCTCCTCTGACTGACTCTGCTCTGAAAGACTCTGCTCTCACTGATTCTGCTCTGACTGACTCTGTTCTGACTGACTCGGCTCTAACTGACCATGCTCTAACAGAATTTGCTCTGACTAACTCTGCTCTGAATAACTCTGCTCTGACTGATTCTGCTCTGACTGACTCTATTCTGACTGACTCTGATCTGAGTGACTCTGTTCTGAGCGACTCTGTTCTGACTGACTCTGCCCTAACTGATTCGGCTCTGACTGAATCTGCTCTGACTGACTCTGCTCTGGGTGCCTCCGCTGTGATTAATTCTGGTCTAACTGACTCTGCTGTGAATGATTCTGGTCTGACTAACTCTGCTCTGGCTGACTGTACTATAACTAACACTGCTATGACTGACTCTGCTCTGACTGACTCTCCTCTGACTGACTCTGCTCTGAAGGACTCTGTTCTCACTGATTCTGCTCTGACTGACTCTGTTCTGATTGACTCTGCTCTAACTGACCCTGCTCTGGCTGAATCTGCTCTAACTGAATTTGCTCTGACTAACTCTGCTCTGACTGATTCTGCTCTCACTTACTCTATTCTGACTGTCTCTGATCTGAGAGACTCTGTTCTGAGCGACTCGGCTCTGAATGACTCTGCTCTAACTGAATTTGCTCTGACTGACTCTGCTCTGAATGACTCTGCTCTGACTGATTCTGCCCTGACAGACTCCATTCTGACTGACTCTGATCGGAATGACTCTGTTCTGAGCAACTCTGTTCTGACTGACTCTGATCTATCTAACTCGGCTCTGACTGTCTCTGCTCTGACTGACTCTGCTCTGAGTGACTCTGCTCTGACTGATTCTGCTCTGCCTGAATCTGTTCTGACAGACCCTGCTCTGACTGACGCGGCTCTGACTGACCCTGCTCTGACTGACTCGGCTCTGACAGACCCTAATCTGACTGACTCGGCTCTGACAGACCCTACTCTGACTGACTCTGTTCAGACTGACTCTATTCTGACTGTCTCTGCTCTGACTGACTCTGCTCTGACTGATTCTGCTCTGCCTGAATCTGTTCTGACAGACCCTGCTCTGACTGACGCGGCTCTGACTGACCCTGCTCTGACTGACTCGGCTCTGACAGACCCTAATCTGACTGACTCGGCTCTGACAGACCCTACTCTGACTGACTCTGTTCAGACTGACTCTATTCTGACTGTCTCTGCTCTGACTGACTCTGCTCTGACTGATTCTGGTCTGACTGACTCTCCTCTGACTGAGACTGCTCTGAAAGAGTCTGCTGTCACCGATTCTGCTCTGACTGACTCTGTTCTGACTGACTCTGCTCTAACTGACCCTGCTCTGGCTGACTATGCTCTAACTGAATTTGCTCTGCCTTACTCTGCTCTGAATGACTCTGCTCTGACTGATTCCGCTCTGACTGACTCTATTCTGACTGACTCTGATCACAGTGACTCAGTTCTGAGCGACTCTGTTCTGACTGACTCTACTCTAACTGACTCAGCTCTGACTGACTCTGCTTTGACTGACTCTTCTCTGACTGATTCTGCTCTGACTGACACTGCTCTGACTGATGCTGCTCTGAGTGATTCTGCTCTGACTGACTCTGGTCTGACTGACCCTGCTCTGACTGACTCTGCTCTGACAGACCCTGCTCTGAGTGATTCGGCTCTGACTGACTCGGCTTTGACAGACCCTAATTTGACTGACTCGGCTCTGACAGACCCTACTCTGACTGACTCGGTTCAGACTGACTCTACTCTGAATGTCTCTGCTCTGACTGACTCTGCTCTGACTGATTCTGCTCTGACTGACCCTGCTCTGGGTGAATCTGTTCTGACTGATTCTGGTCTGACTGACTCTGCTCTGACTGATTATTCTCTGACTTACTCTGCTCTGACTTACTGTGCTCTAACAGACCCTGCTCTGACTGCCTCTGCTCTGACTGACTCTCCTCTGACTGAGTCTGCTCTGAAAGACTCTGCTCTCACTGATTCTGCTCTGACTGACTCTGTTCTGACTGACTCTGCTCTAACTGACCCTGCTCTGGCTGACTCTGCTCTAACTGAATTTGCTCTGACTGACTCTGCTCTGAATGACTCTGCTCTGACTGATTCTGCCCTGACTGACTCTATTCTGACTGACTCTGATCGTAGTGACTCTGTTCTGAGCGACTCTGTTCTAACTGACTCTGCTCTAACTAACTCGGCTCTGACTGTCTCTGCTCTGACTGACTCTGCTCTGACTGATTCTGCTCTGCCTGACTCTGTTCTGACAGACCCTGCTCTGACTGACTCGGCTCTGACTGACCCTGCTCTGACTGACTCGGCTCTGACAGACCCTACTCTGACTGACTCTACTCAGACTGACTCTACTCTGAATGACTCTGCTCTAACAGACTCGGCTCTGACTGACTCGGCTCTGACTGACTCTGCTCTGAGTGACTCTGCTCTAACTAATTCTGCTCTGACAGAATCTGCTCTGACTGATTCTGCTCTGGGTGACTCCGCTGTGATTAATTCTGGTCTAACTGACTCTGCTGTGAATGATTCTGGTCTGACTGACCCTGCTCTGACCGACCTGGCTCCGACAGACCCTACTCTGACTGACTCTGTTCAGACTGACTCTACTCTGACTGACTCTGCTCTGACTGACTCTGCTCTGACTGATTCTGCACTGACTGACCCTGCTCTGGATAACTCTGCTCTGACTGATTCCGGTCTGACTGACTCTGCTCAAAATGATTCTGCTCTGACTAACTCTGCTCTGACTGACTCTATTCTGACTGACTCTGTTCAGACTGACTCTACTCTGACTGAACTCTGCTCTGACTGATTCTGCTACGACTGACCCTGCTCTGACTTACTCTACTCCAACTTACCCTGCTCTGACTGACTCGGCTCTGACAGACCCTACTCTGACTGACTCTGTTCAGACTGACTCTACTCTGACTGACTCAGCTCTGACTGATTCTGCACTGACTGACCCTGCTCTGGGTGTACTCTGCTCTGACTGACCCTGCTCTGGCTGACTCTGCTCTGACAGACCCTGCTCTGAGTGCTTCGGCTCTGACTGACCCTGCTCTGAATGACTCTGCTCTGACTGATTCTGCTCTGACTGACTTTATTCTGACTGACTCTGATCTGAGTGACTCTGTTCTGTGCGACTCGGCTCTGAATGACTCTGCTCTGACTGACTCTGCTCTGAGTGACTCTACTCTGACTGATTCTGCTCTGACAGACCCTACTCCGACAGACTCTGTTCAGACTGACCCAACTCTGACTGACTCTGCTCTGACTGATTCTGCACTGACTGACCCTGCTCTGGATAACTCTGCTCTGACTGATTCCGGTCTGACTGACTCTGCTCAAAATGATTCTGCTCTGACTAACTCTGCTCTGACTGCCTGTACTCTAACTGACCCTGCTCGGACTGACTCTGCTCTGACTGACGCTACTCTGACTGACTCTGCTCTGAAAGACCCTACTCTGACTGACTCTGTTCAGACTGACTCTACTCTGACTGACTCTGCTCTGAATGATTCTCCTCTGACTGACTCTGTTCTGACTGACTCTGCTCTAACTGACCATGCTCTGGCTGACTCTGCTCTAACTGAATCTGCTATGACTGACTCTGCTCTGAATGACTCTGATCTGACTGATTCTGCTCTGACTGACTCTACTCTGAGTTACTTTACTTTGTCTGAATCTGCTCTGATTGACTCCATTCTAAAAGACTCTAATCTGAATGACTCTGTTCTGAGCGACTCGGTTCTGACTGACACTGCTCTAACTGACTCGGCTCTGACTGACTCTGCTCTGACTGACTTTGCTATGACAGACCCTGATCTAAGTGACTCGGCTCTGACTGACCCTGCTCTGACTGACACGGCTCTGACAGACCCTACTCTGACTGACTCTGCTCAGACTGACTATACTCTGAATGGCTCTGCTCTAACAGACTCGGCTCTGAGTGACTCTGCTCTGACTGACTCTGCTCTGAGTGACTCTGCTCTAACTAATTCTGCTCTGACTGACGCGGTTCTGACTGACTCTGCTCTGACTGACTCTGCTCTGACAGACCCTGCTCTGAGTGACTCTGTTCAGACTGACTCTACTCTGACTGACTCTGCTCTGATTGACTGTGCTCTGACAGACCCTGCTCTGAGTGACCCGGCTCCGACAGACCCTACTCTGACTGACTCTATTCAGACTGACTCTACTCTGACTGACTCTGCTCTGACTGATTCTGCTCTGACTGACTCTATTCTGACTGACTCTGTTCAGACTGACTCTACTCTGACTGAACTCTGCTCTGACTGATTCTGCTACGACTGACTCTGGTCTGACTGACTCTGCTCTAACTGACCATGCTCTGGCTGACTCTGCTCTAACTGAATCTGCTATGACTGACTCTGCTCTGAATGACTCTGATCTGACTGATTCTGCTCTGACTGACTCTACTCTGAGTTACTTTACTTTGTCTGAATCTGCTCTGATTGACTCCATTCTAAAAGACTCTGATCTGAATGACTCTGTTCTGAGCGACTCGGTTCTGACTGACACTGCTCTAACTGACTCGGCTCTGACTGACTCTGCTCTGACTGACTTTGCTATGACAGACCCTGCTCTAAGTGACTCGGCTCTGACTGACCCTGCTCTGACTGACACGGCTCTGACAGACCCTACTCTGACTGACTCTGCTCAGACTGACTCTACTCTGAATGACTCTGCTCTAACAGACTCGGCTCTGACTGACTCGGCTCTGACTGACTCTGCTCTGAGTGACTCTGCTCTAACTAATTCTGCTCTGACTGAATCCGCTCTGACTGACTCTGCTCTGGGTGACTCCGCTGTGATTAATTCTGGTCTAACTGACTCTGCTGTGAATGATTCTGGTCTGACTGACCCTGCTCTGACCGACCCGGCTCTGACAGACCCCATTCTGACTGACTCTGTTCAGACTGACTCTACTCTGACTGACTCTGCTCTGACTGATTCTGCACTGACTGACCCTGCTCTGGATAACTCTGCTCTGACTGATTCCGGACTGACTGACTCTGCTCAAAATGATTCTGCTCTGACTAACTCTGCTCTGACTGAGTGTACTCTAACTGACCCTGCTCGGACTGACTCTGCTCTGACTGACGCTACTCTGACTGACTCTGCTCTGAAAGACCCTACTCTGACTGACTCTGTTCAGACTGACTCTACTCTGACTGACTCTGCTCTGAATGATTCTGCTCTGACTGACTCTGTTCTGACTGACTCTGCTCTAACTGACCATGCTCTGGCTGCCTCTGCTCTAACTGAATCTGCTATGACTGACTCTGCTCTGAATGACTCTGATCTGACTGAATCTATTCTGACTGACTCTACTCTGAGTTACATTACTTTCTCTGAATCTGCTCTGATTGACTCTATTCTAAAAGACTCTGCTATGACAGACCCTGCTCTGAGTGACTCGGCT
Organism: Mobula birostris; assembly: GCF_030028105.1. NCBI lineage: Eukaryota > Metazoa > Chordata > Chondrichthyes > Myliobatiformes > Myliobatidae > Mobula > Mobula birostris. The sequence goes on from NW_027278290.1 coordinate 108,639, forward strand.
CTGACTGACCCTGCTCTGACTGACTCGGCTCTGACAGACCCTACTCTGACTGACTCTGTTCAGACTGACTCTACTCTGAATGACTCTGCTCTAACTAATTCTGCTCTGACTGACGCGGTTCTGACTGACTCTGCTCTGACTGACTCTGCTCTGACAGACCCTGCTCTGAGTGACTCGGCTCTGACTGACCCTGCTCTGACCGACCCGGCTCCGACAGACCCTACTCTGACTGACTCTGTTCAGACTGACTCTACTCTGACTGACTCTGCTCTGACTGACTCTGCTCTGACAGACCCTGCTCTGAGTGACCCGGCTCCGACAGACCCTACTCTGACTGACTCTGTTCAGATTGACTCTACTCTGACTGACTCTGCTCTGACTGATTCTGCTCTGACTGACTCTATTCTGACTGACTCTGTTCAGACTGACTCTACTCTGACTGAACTCTGCTCTGACTGATTCTGCTACGACTGACCCTGCTCTGACTTACTCTACTCCAACTTACCCTGCTCTGACTGACTCGGCTCTGACAGACCCTACTCTGACTGACTCTTTTCAGACTGACTCTACTCTGACTGACTCAGCTCTGACTGATTCTGCACTGACTGACCCTGCTCTGGGTGTACTCTGCTCTGACTGACCCTGCTCTGGCTGACTCTGCTCTGACAGACCCTGCTCTGAGTGATTCGGCTCTGACTGACCCTGCTCTGAATGACTCTGCTCTGACTGATTCTGCTCTGACTGACTTTATTCTGACTGACTCTGATCTGAGTGACTCTGTTCTGAGCGACTCGGCTCTGAATGACTCTGCTCTGACTGACTCTGCTCTGAGTGACTCTACTCTGACTGATTCTGCTCTGACAGACCCTACTCCGACAGACTCTGTTCAGACTGACCCAACTCTGACTGACTCTGCTCTGACTGATTCTGCACTGACTGACCCTGCTCTGGATAACTCTGCTCTGACTGATTCCGGTCTGACTGACTCTGCTCAAAATGATTCTGCTCTGACTAACTCTGCTCTGACTGACTGTACTCTAACTGACCCTGCTCGGACTGACTCTGCTCTGACTGACGCTACTCTGACTGACTCTGCTCTGAAAGACCCTACTCTGACTGACTCTGTTCAGACTGACTCTACTCTGACTGACTCTGCTCTGAATGATTCTCCTCTGACTGACTCTGTTCTGACTGACTCTGCTCTAACTGACCATGCTCTGGCTGACTCTGCTCTAACTGAATCTGCTATGACTGACTCTGCTCTGAATGACTCTGATCTGACTGATTCTGCTCTGACTGACTCTACTCTGAGTTACTTTACTTTGTCTGAATCTGCTCTGATTGACTCCATTCTAAAAGACTCTGATCTGAATGACTCTGTTCTGAGCGACTCGGTTCTGACTGACACTGCTCTAACTGACTCGGCTCTGACTGACTCTGCTCTGACTGACTTTGCTATGACAGACCCTGCTCTAAGTGACTCGGCTCTGACTGACCCTGCTCTGACTGACACGGCTCTGACAGACCCTACTCTGACTGACTCTGCTCAGACTGACTCTACTCTGAATGGCTCTGCTCTAACAGACTCGGCTCTGACTGACTCTGCTCTGACTGACTCTGCTCTGAGTGACTCTGCTCTAACTAATTCTGCTCTGACTGACGTGGTTCTGACTGACTCTGCTCTGACTGACTCTGCTCTGACAGACCCTGCTCTGAGTGACTCGGCTCTGACTGACCCTGCTCTGACCGACCCGGCTCCGACAGACCCTACTCTGACTGACTCTGTTCAGACTGACCCTACTCTGACTGACTCTGCTCTGATTGACTGTGCTCTGACAGACCCTGCTCTGAGTGACCCGGCTCCGACAGACCCTACTCTGACTGACTCTATTCAGACTGACTCTACTCTGACTGACTCTGCTCTGACTGATTCTGCTCTGACTGACTCTATTCTGACTGACTCTGTTCAGACTGACTCTACTCTGACTGAACTCTGCTCTGACTGATTCTGCTACGACTGACCCTGCTCTGACTTAATCTACTCTAACTTACCCTGCTCTGACTGACTCGGCTCTGACAGACCCTACTCTGACTGACTCTGTTCAGACTGACTCTACTCTGACTGACTCTGCTCTGACTGATTCTGCACTGACTGACCCTGCTCTGGGAGTACTCTGCTCTGACTGATCCTGCTCTGACTGACTTTGATCTGAGTGACTCTGTTCTGAGCGACTCGGCTCTGAATGACTCTGCTCTGACTGACTCTGCTCTGAGTGACTCTACTCTGACTGATTCTGCTCTGACAGACCCTGCTCTGAGTGACTCGGCTCTGATTGACCCTGCTTTGACTGACTCGGCTCTGACAGACCCTGCTCTGACTGACTCTGCTCAGACTGACTCTGCTCTGAATGGCTCTGCTCTAACAGACTCGGCTCTGACTGACTCTGCTCTGACTGACTCTGCTCTGAGTGACTCTGCTCTAACTAATTCTGCTCTGACTGACGTGGTTCTGACTGACTCTGCTCTGACTGACTCTGCTCTGACAGACCCTGCTCTGAGTGACTCGGCTCTGACTGACCCTGCTCTGACCGACCCGGCTCCGACAGACCCTACTCTGACTGACTCTGTTCAGACTGACCCTGCTCTGACTGACTCTGCTCTTATTGACTGTGCTCTGACAGACCCTGCTCTGAGTGACCCGGCTCCGACAGACCCTACTCTGACTGACTCTATTCAGACTGACTCTACTCTGACTGACTCTGCTCTGACTGATTCTGCTCTGACTGACTCTATTCTGACTGACTCTGTTCAGACTGACTCTACTCTGACTGAACTCTGCTCTGACTGATTCTGCTACGACTGACCCTGCTCTGACTTAATCTACTCTAACTTACCCTGCTCTGACTGACTCGGCTCTGACAGACCCTACTCTGACTGACTCTGTTCAGACTGACTCTACTCTGACTGACTCTGCTCTGACTGATTCTGCACTGACTGACCCTGCTCTGGGAGTACTCTGCTCTGACTGATCCTGCTCTGACTGACTTTGATCTGAGTGACTCTGTTCTGAGCGACTCGGCTCTGAATGACTCTGCTCTGACTGACTCTGCTCTGAGTGACTCTACTCTGACTGATTCTGCTCTGACAGACCCTGCTCTGAGTGACTCGGCTCTGATTGACCCTGCTTTGACTGACTCGGCTCTGACAGACCCTACTCTGACTGACTCTGTTCAGACTGACTCTACTCTGACTGACTCTGCTCTGACTAACTCTGCTCTGACTGATTCTGCTACGACTGACCCAGCTCTGACTTACTCTACTCTAACTGACCCTGCCCTGACTGACTCTGCTCTGACTGACTCTGCTCTGACTGATTCTGCTCTGACTAACTCTTCTCTGACAGACTCTGCTCTGACTGAATCTGTTCAGACTGACTCTACTCTGACTGTCTCTGCTCTGACTGACCCTGTTCTGACTGACTCTGCTCTAATTGACACTGCTCTGACTGACTCGGCTCTGACAGACCCTAATCTGACTGACTCGGCTCTGACAGACCCTACTCTGACTGACTCTGTTCAGACTGACTCTACTCTGACTGACTCAGCTCTGACTGATTCTGCACTGACTGACCCTGCTCTGGGTGTACTCTGCTCTGACTGACCCTGCTCTGGCTGACTCTGCTCTGACAGACCCTGCTCTGAGTGATTCGGCTCTGACTGACCCTGCTCTGAATGACTCTGCTCTGACTGATTCTGCTCTGACTGACTTTATTCTGACTGACTCTGATCTGAGTGACTCTGTTCTGAGCGACTCGGCTCTGAATGACTCTGCTCTGACTGACTCTGCTCTGAGTGACTCTACTCTGACTGATTCTGCTCTGACAGACCCTACTCCGACAGACTCTGTTCAGACTGACCCAACTCTGACTGACTCTGCTCTGACTGATTCTGCACTGACTGACCCTGCTCTGGATAACTCTGCTCTGACTGATTCCGGTCTGACTGACTCTGCTCAAAATGATTCTGCTCTGACTAACTCTGCTCTGACTGACTGTACTCTAACTGACCCTGCTCGGACTGACTCTGCTCTGACTGACGCTACTCTGACTGACTCTGCTCTGAAAGACCCTACTCTGACTGACTCTGTTCAGACTGACTCTACTCTGACTGACTCTGCTCTGAATGATTCTCCTCTGACTGACTCTGTTCTGACTGACTCTGCTCTAACTGACCATGCTCTGGCTGACTCTGCTCTAACTGAATCTGCTATGACTGACTCTGCTCTGAATGACTCTGATCTGACTGATTCTGCTCTGACTGACTCTACTCTGAGTTACTTTACTTTGTCTGAATCTGCTCTGATTGACTCCATTCTAAAAGACTCTGATCTGAATGACTCTGTTCTGAGCGACTCGGTTCTGACTGACACTGCTCTAACTGACTCGGCTCTGACTGACTCTGCTCTGACTGACTTTGCTATGACAGACCCTGCTCTAAGTGACTCGGCTCTGACTGACCCTGCTCTGACTGACACGGCTCTGACAGACCCTACTCTGACTGACTCTGCTCAGACTGACTCTACTCTGAATGGCTCTGCTCTAACAGACTCGGCTCTGACTGACTCTGCTCTGACTGACTCTGCTCTGAGTGACTCTGCTCTAACTAATTCTGCTCTGACTGACGTAGTTCTGACTGACTCTGCTCTGACTGACTCTGCTCTGACAGACCCTGCTCTGAGTGACTCGGCTCTGACTGACCCTGCTCTGACCGACCCGGCTCCGACAGACCCTACTCTGACTGACTCTGTTCAGACTGACCCTACTCTGACTGACTCTGCTCTGATTGACTGTGCTCTGACTGATTCTGCTCTGACTGACTCTATTCTGACTGACTCTGTTCAGACTGACTCTACTCTGACTGAACTCTGCTCTGACTGATTCTGCTACGACTGACCCTGCTCTGACTTAATCTACTCTAACTTACCCTGCTCTGACTGACTCGGCTCTGACAGACCCTACTCTGACTGACTCTGTTCAGACTGACTCTACTTGACTGACTCTGCTCTGACTGATTCTGCACTGACTGACCCTGCTCTGGGAGTACTCTGCTCTGACTGATCCTGCTCTGACTGACTTTGATCTGAGTGACTCTGTTCTGAGCGACTCGGCTCTGAATGACTCTGCTCTGACTGACTCTGCTCTGAGTGACTCTACTCTGACTGATTCTGCTCTGACAGACCCTGCTCTGAGTGACTCGGCTCTGATTGACCCTGCTTTGACTGACTCGGCTCTGACAGACCCTACTCTGACTGACTCTGTTCAGACTGACTCTACTCTGACTGACTCTGCTCTGACTAACTCTGCTCTGACTGATTCTGCTACGACTGACCCAGCTCTGACTTACTCTACTCTAACTGACCCTGCCCTGACTGACTCTGCTCTGACTGACTCTGCTCTGACTGATTCTGCTCTGACTAACTCTTCTCTGACAGACTCTGCTCTGACTGAATCTGTTCAGACTGACTCTACTCTGACTGTCTCTGCTCTGACTGACCCTGTTCTGACTGACTCTGCTCTAATTGACCCTGCTCTGACTGACTCTGCTCTGACTGACTCTCCTCTGACAGACCCTGCTCTGAGTGACTCGGCTCTGACTGACCCTACTCTGACTCTGTTCAGACTGACTATACAATGACTGACTCTGCTCTGACTGATTATGCCCTGACTGACCCTGCTCTGGGTGACTCTGCTCTGACTGATTCTGGTCTGACTGACTCTGCTCTGACTGATTCAGCTCTGACTGACTCAGCTCTGAAAAACTCTGCTCTCACTGATTCTGCTCTGACTGACTCTGTTTTAATTGACTCTGCTCTAACTGACAATGCTCTGGCTGACTCTGCTCTAACTGAATTTGCTCTGACTGACTCTGCTCTGACTCATTCTGCTCTGACTGACTCTATTCTGACTGACTCTGATCTGAGTGACTCTGCTCTGAGCAACTCTGTTCTGACTGACTCGGCTCTGACAGACCCTACTCTGACTGACTCTGATCAGACTGACTCTACTCTGACTGTTTCTGCTCTGACTGACTCTGCTCTGACTGATTCTGCTCTGACTGACTCTGTTCTGACTGACACTGCTCTGACTGACACTGCTCTGACAGACCCTGCTCTGAGTGACTCGGCTCTGACTGACCCTGCTCTGACTTACTCTGCTCTGACTGATTCTGCTCTGACTGACCCTGCTCTAGATAACTCTGCTCTGACTGACTGTACTCTAGCTGACCCTGCTCTGACTGACTCTGCTCTGACTAACTCTCCTCTGACTGACTCTGCTCTGAAAGACTCTGCTCTCACTGATTCTGCTCTGACTGACTCTGTGCTGACTGACTCGGCTCTAACTGACCATGCTCTAACAGAATTTGCTCTGACTAACTCTGCTCTGAATAACTCTGCTCTGACTGATTCTGCTCTGACTGACTCTATTCTGACTGACTCTGATCTGAGTGACTCTGTTCTGAGCGACTCTGTTCTGACTGACTCTGCCCTAACTGATTCGGCTCTGACTGAATCTGCTCTGACTGACTCTGCTCTGAGTGACTCTGCTCTGACTGATTCTGCTCTGCCTGAATCTGTTCTGACAGACCCTGCTCTGACTGACGCGGCTCTGACTGACCCTGCTCTGACTGACTCGGCTCTGACAGACCCTAATCTGACTGACTCGGCTCTGACTAACTCTTCTCTGACAGACTCTGCTCTGACTGAATCTGCTCTGACTGACTCTGCTCTGACTGATTCTGCTCTGACTAACTCTTCTCTGACAGACTCTGCTCTGACTGAATCTGTTCAGACTGACTCTACTCTGACTGTCTCTGCTCTGACTGACCCTGTTCTGACTGACTCTGCTCTAATTGACCCTGCTCTGACTGACTCTGCTCTGACTGACTCTCCTCTGACAGACCCTGCTCTGAGTGACTCGGCTCTGACTGACCCTACTCTGACTCTGTTCAGACTGACTATACAATGACTGACTCTGCTCTGACTGATTATGCCCTGACTGACCCTGCTCTGGGTGACTCTGCTCTGACTGATTCTGGTCTGACTGACTCTGCTCTGACTGATTCAGCTCTGACTGACTCTGCTCTGAAAAACTCTGCTCTCACTGATTCTGCTCTGACTGACCCTGTTTTAATTGACTCTGCTCTAACTGACAATGCTCTGGCTGACTCTGCTCTAACTGAATTTGCTCTGACTGACTCTGCTCTGACTCATTCTGCTCTGACTGACTCTATTCTGACTGACTCTGATCTGAGTGACTCTGCTCTGAGCAACTCTGTTCTGACTGACTCGGCTCTGACAGACCCTACTCTGACTGACTCTGATCAGACTGACTCTACTCTGACTGTTTCTGCTCTGACTGACTCTGCTCTGACTGATTCTGCTCTGACTGACTCTGTTCTGACTGACACTGCTCTGACTGACACTGCTCTGACAGACCCTGCTCTGAGTGACTCGGCTCTGACTGACCCTGCTCTGACTTACTCTGCTCTGACTGATTCTGCTCTGACTGACCCTGCTCTAGATAACTCTGCTCTGACTGACTGTACTCTAGCTGACCCTGCTCTGACTGACTCTGCTCTGACTAACTCTCCTCTGACTGACTCTGCTCTGAAAGACTCTGCTCTCACTGATTCTGCTCTGACTGACTCTGTGCTGACTGACTCGGCTCTAACTGACCATGCTCTAACAGAATTTGCTCAGACTAACTCTGCTCTGAATAACTCTGCTCTGACTGATTCTGCTCTGACTGACTCTATTCTGACTGACTCTGATCTGAGTGACTCTGTTCTGAGCGACTCTGTTCTGACTGACTCTGCCCTAACTGATTCGGCTCTGACTGAATCTGCTCTGACTGACTCTGCTCTGAGTGACTCTGCTCTGACTGATTCTGCTCTGCCTGAATCTGTTCTGACAGACCCTGCTCTGACTGACGCGGCTCTGACTGACCCTGCTCTGACTGACTCGGCTCTGACAGACCCTAATCTGACTGACTCGGCTCTGACAGACCCTACTCTGACTGACTCTGTTCAGACTGACTCTATTCTGACTGTCTCTGCTCTGACTGACTCTGCTCTGACTGATTCTGGTCTGACTGACTCTCCTCTGACTGAGACTGCTCTGAAAGAGTCTGCTGTCACCGATTCTGCTCTGACTGACTCTGTTCTGACTGACTCTGCTCTAACTGACCCTGCTCTGGCTGACTATGCTCTAACTGAATTTGCTCTGCCTTACTCTACTCTGAATGACTCTGCTCTGACTGATTCCGCTCTGACTGACTCTATTCTGACTGACTCTGATCACAGTGACTCAGTTCTGAGCGACTCTGTTCTGACTGACTCTACTCTAACTGACTCAGCTCTGACTGACTCTGCTTTGACTGACTCTTCTCTGACTGATTCTGTTCTGACTGACTCTCCTCTGACTGAGACTGCTCTGAAAGAGTCTGCTCTCACTGATTCTGCTCTGACTGATTCTGTTCTGACTGACTCTACTCTAACTGACCCTGCTCTGGCTGACTATGCTCTAACTGAATTTGCTCTGCCTTACTCTACTCTGAATGACTCTGCTCTGACTGATTCTGCTCTGACTGACTCTGCTCTGACTGATTCTGCTCTGACAGACCCTGCTCTGGGTGACTCTGCTCCGACTGATTCTGGTCTGACTGACTCTGCTCTGACTGATTCTGCTCTGACTAACTCTGCTCTGACTTACTGTACTCTAACAGACCCTGCTCTGACTGACTCTGCTCTGACTGACTCTCCTCTGACTGACTCTGCTCTGAAAGACTCTGCTCTCACTGATTCTGCTCTGACTGACTCTGTTCTGACTGACTCTGCTCTAACTGACTCTGCTCTGGCTGACTCTGCTCTAACTGAATTTGCTCTGACTGACTCTGCTCTGACTGATTCTGCTCTGACTGACTCTATTCTGACTGACTCTGATCGGAGTGACTCTGTTCTGAGCGACTCTGATCTGACTGACTCTGCTCTAACTGACTCGGCTCTGACTGACTCTGCTCTGACTGACCCTGCTCTAGATAACTCTGCTCTGACTGATTCTGGTCTGACTGACTCTGCTCCGACTGATTCTGCTCTGACTAACTCTGCTCTGACTGACTGTACACTAACTGACCCTGCTCTGACTGACTCTGCTCTGACTGACTCTCCTCTGACTGACAGTGCTCTGAAAGACTCTGCTCTCACTGATTCTGCTCTGCCTGACTCTGTTCTGACTGACTCTGCTCTAACTGACCCTGCTCTAACTGAATCTGCTCTGACTAACTCTGCTCTGAATGACTCTGCTCTGACTGACACTACTCTGTCTGACTCTGCTCTAACTGAATTTGCTCTGACAGACTCTGATCTGAATGACTCTGCTCTGACTGATTCTGAACTGACTGACTCTATTCTGACTGACTCTGCTCTGAGTGACTCTGCTCTGACTGATTCTGCTCTGACTGACTCTCCTCTGACTGAGACTGCTCTGAAAGAGTCTGCTCTCACTGAGTCTGCTCTGACTGACTCTGTTCTGAATGACTCTGCTCTAACTGACTCAGCTCTGACTGACTCTGCTCTGACTGACTCTGCTCTGAGTGACTCTGCTCTGAGTGACTCTGCTCTGACAGACCCTGCTCTGAGTGACTCGGCTCTGACTGACGCTACCCTGACGGACTCGTCTCTGACAGACCCTACTCTGACTGACTCTGTTCAGACTGACACTGCTCTGACTGATTCTGCTCTGACTGAATCTGATCTGACTGACCCTGCTCTCTGAGACTCTGCTCTGACTGACTCTACTCTGACTGAATCTTCTCTGTGTGACACTGCTCTAACTGAATTTGCTCTGACTGACTCTGCTCTGAATGACTCTGCTCTGATTGATTCTGCCCTGACAGACTCCATTCTGACTGACTCTGATCGGAGTGACTCTGTTCTGAGCGACTCTGTTCTGACTGACTCTGCTCTAACTAACTCGGCTCTGACTGTCTCTGCTCTGACTGACTCTGCTCTGAGTGACTCTGCTCTGACTGATTCTGCTCTGCCTGACTCTGTTCTGACAGACCCTGCTCTGACTGACTCGGCTCTGACTGACCCTGCTCTGACTGACTCGGCTCTGACAGACCCTAATCTGACTGACTCGGCTCTGACAGACCCTACTCTGACTGACTCTGTTCAGACTGACTCTATTCTGACTGTCTCTGCTCTGACTGACTCTGCTCTGACTGATTCTGTTCTGACTGACTCTCCTCTGACTGAGACTGCTCTGAAAGAGTCTGCTGTCACCGATTCTGCTCTGACTGACTCTGTTCTGACTGACTCTGCTCTAACTGACCCTGCTCTGGCTGACTATGCTCTAACTGAATTTGCTCTGCCTTACTCTACTCTGAATGACTCTGCTCTGACTGATTCCGCTCTGACTGACTCTATTCTGACTGACTCTGATCAGAGTGACTCTGTTCTGAGCGACTCTGTTCTAACTGACTCTACTCTAACTGACTCAGCTCTGACTGACTCTGCTTTGACTGACTCTTCTCTGACTGATTCTGCTCTGACTGACCCTGCTCTGAGTGATGCTGCTCTGAGTGATTCTGCTCTGACTGACTCTGTTCTGACTGACCCTGCTCTGACTGACTCTGCTCTGACAGACCCTGCTCTGAGTGATTCAGCTCTGACTGACTCAGCTCTGACAGACCCTAATTTGACTGCCTGGGCTCTGACAGACCCTACTCTGACTGACTCGGTTCAGACTGACTCTACTCTGAATGTCTCTGCTCTGACTGACCCTCCTCTGGGTGACTCTGTTCTGACTGATTCTGGTCTGACTGACTCTGCTCTGACTGATTATTCTCTGACTTACTCTGCTCTGACTTACTGTGCTTTAACAGACCCTGCTCTGACTGACTCTGCTCTGACTGACTCTCCTCTGACTGAGTCTGCTCTGAAAGACTCTGCTCTCACTGATTCTGCTCTGACTGACTCTGTTCTGACTGACTCTGCTCTAACTGACCCTGCTCTGGCTGACTCTGCTCTAACTGAATTTGCTCTGACTGACTCTGCTCTGAATGACTCTGCTCTGACTGAATCTTCTCTGTGTGACACTGCTCTTACTGACTCTGATCTGACTGACCCTGCTCTGACTGACTCTGCTCTGACTGACTCTACTCTGACTGAATTTGCTCTGTGTGACACTGCTCTGACTGACTTTACTGTCACTGAATCTACTCTGTGAGACTCTACTCTGAGTCTGCTCTGACTGACTCTACTCTGAGTTACTCTACTTTGTCTGAATCTGCTCCGACTGACTCTGCTCTGACTGAATCTGCTCTGACTGACTCTATTCTAACTGACTCTGATCGGAGTGACTCTGTTCTGAGCGACTCTGTTTTGACTGACTCTGCTCTAACTAACTCGGGTCTGACTGTCTCTGCTCTGACTGACTCTGCTCTGAGTGACTCTGCTCTGACTGATTCTGCTCTGCCTGACTCTGTTCTGACAGACCCTTCTCTGACTGACTCGGCTCTGACTGACCCTGCTCTAACTGACTCGGCTCTGACAGACCCTAATCTGACTGACTCGGCTCTGACAGACCCTACTCTGACTGACTCTGTTCAGACTGACACTATTCTGACTGTCTCTGCTCTGACTGACTCTGCTCTGACTGATTCTGGTCTGACTGACTCTCCTCTGACTGAGACTGCTCTGAAAGAGTCTGCTCTCACTGAGTCTGCTCTGACTGACTCTGTTCTGAATGACTCTGCTCTAACTGACTCAGCTCTGACTGACTCTGCTTTGACTGACTCTTCTCTGACTGATTCTGCTCTGACTGACCCTGCTCTGAGTGATGCTGCTCTGAGTGATTCTGCTCTGACTGACTCTGTTCTGACTGACCCTGCTCTGACTGACTCTGCTCTGACAGACCCTGCTCTGAGTGATTCAGCTCTGACTGACTCAGCTCTGACAGACCCTAATTTGACTGCCTGGGCTCTGACAGACCCTACTCTGACTGACTCGGCTCAGACTGACTCTACTCTGAATGTCTCTGCTCTGACTGACCCTCCTCTGGGTGACTCTGTTCTGACTGATTCTGGTCTGACTGACTCTGCTCTGACTGATTATTCTCTGACTTACTCTGCTCTGACTTACTGTGCTTTAACAGACCCTGCTCTGACTGACTCTGCTCTGACTGACTCTCCTCTGACTGAGTCTGCTCTGAAAGACTCTGCTCTCACTGATTCTGCTCTGACTGACTCTGTTCTGACTGACTCTGCTCTAACTGACCCTGCTCTGGCTGACTCTGCTCTAACTGAATTTGCTCTGACTGACTCTGCTCTGAATGACTCTGCTCTGACTGAATCTTCTCTGTGTGACACTGCTCTTACTGACTCTGATCTGACTGACCCTGCTCTGACTGACTCTGCTCTGACTGACTCTACTCTGACTGAATTTGCTCTGTGTGACACTGCTCTGACTGACTTTACTGTCACTGAATCTACTCTGTGAGACTCTACTCTGAGTCTGCTCTGACTGACTCTACTCTGAGTTACTCTACTTTGTCTGAATCTGCTCTGACTGACTCTGCTCTGACTGAATCTGCTCTGACTGACTCTATTCTAACTGACTCTGATCGGAGTGACTCTGTTCTGAGCGACTCTGTTTTGACTGACTCTGCTCTAACTAACTCGGGTCTGACTGTCTCTGTTCTGACTGACTCTGCTCTGAGTGACTCTGCTCTAACTGACTCGGCTCTGACAGACCCTAATCTGACTGACTCGGCTCTGACAGACCCTACTCTGACTGACTCTGTTCAGACTGACACTATTCTGACTGTCTCTGCTCTGACTGACTCTGCTCTGACTGATTCTGGTCTGACTGACTCTCCTCTGACTGAGACTGCTCTGAAAGAGTCTGCTCTCACTGAGTCTGCTCTGACTGACTCTGTTCTGAATGACTCTGCTCTAACTGACTCAGCTCTGACTGACTCTGCTTTGACTGACTCTTCTCTGACTGATTCTGCTCTGACTGACCCTGCTCTGAGTGATGCTGCTCTGAGTGATTCTGCTCTGACTGACTCTGTTCTGACTGACCCTGCTCTGACTGACTCTGCTCTGACAGACCCTGCTCTGAGTGATTCAGCTCTGACTGACTCAGCTCTGACAGACCCTAATTTGACTGCCTGGGCTCTGACAGACCCTACTCTGACTGACTCGGCTCAGACTGACTCTACTCTGAATGTCTCTGCTCTGACTGACCCTCCTCTGGGTGACTCTGTTCTGACTGATTCTGGTCTGACTGACTCTGCTCTGACTGATTATTCTCTGACTTACTCTGCTCTGACTTACTGTGCTTTAACAGACCCTGCTCTGACTGACTCTGCTCTGACTGACTCTCCTCTGACTGAGTCTGCTCTGAAAGACTCTGCTCTCACTGATTCTGCTCTGACTGACTCTGTTCTGACTGACTCTGCTCTAACTGACCCTGCTCTGGCTGACTCTGCTCTAACTGAATTTGCTCTGACTGACTCTGCTCTGAATGACTCTGCTCTGACTGAATCTTCTCTGTGTGACACTGCTCTTACTGACTCTGATCTGACTGACCCTGCTCTGACTGACTCTGCTCTGACTGACTCTACTCTGACTGAATTTGCTCTGTGTGACACTGCTCTGACTGACTTTACTGTCACTGAATCTACTCTGTGAGACTCTACTCTGAGTCTGCTCTGACTGACTCTACTCTGAGTTACTCTACTTTGTCTGAATCTGCTCTGACTGACTCTGCTCTGACTGAATCTGCTCTGACTGACTCTATTCTAACTGACTCTGATCGGAGTGACTCTGTTCTGAGCGACTCTGTTTTGACTGACTCTGCTCTAACTAACTCGGGTCTGACTGTCTCTGCTCTGACTGACTCTGCTCTGAGTGACTCTGCTCTGACTGATTCTGCTCTGCCTGACTCTGTTCTGACAGACCCTGCTCTGACTGACTCGGCTCTGACTGACCCTGCTCTAACTGACTCGGCTCTGACAGACCCTAATCTGACTGACTCGGCTCTGACAGACCCTACTCTGACTGACTCTGTTCAGACTGACACTATTCTGACTGTCTCTGCTCTGACTGACTCTGCTCTGACTGATTCTGGTCTGACTGACTCTCCTCTGACTGAGACTGCTCTGAAAGAGTCTGCTCTCACTGAGTCTGCTCTGACTGACTCTGTTCTGAATGACTCTGCTCTAACTGACTCAGCTCTGACTGACTCTGCTCTGACTGACTCTGCTCTGAGTGACTCTGCTCTGACAGACCCTGCTCTGAGTGACTCGGCTCTGACTGACGCTACCCTGACGGACTCGTCTCTGACAGACCCTACTCTGACGACTCTGTTCAGACTGACACTGCTCTGACTGATTCTGCTCTGACTGAATCTGATCTGACTGACCCTGCTCTCTGAGACTCTGCTCTGACTGACTCTACTCTGACTGAATCTTCTCTGTGTGACACTGCCCTTACTGACTCTGATTTGACTAACCCTGCTCTGTGAGACTCTGCTCTGACTGACTCTGATCTGACTGACCCTGCTCTGACTGTCTCTGCTCTGACTGAATCTGCTCTGACTGACTCTATTCTAACTGACTCTGATCTGAGTGACTCTGTTCTGAGCGACTCGGTTCTGACTGACTCTGCTCTGACTGACCCTGCTCGAGATAACTCTGCTCTGACTGATTCTGGTCTGACTGACTCTGCTCCAACTGATCCTGCTCTGACTAACTCTGATCTGACTGACTCTATTTTGACTGACTCTGATCTGAGTGATCTGCTCTGAGCGACTCTGTTCCGACTAACTGACTCGGCTCTGACTGACTCTGCTCTGACTGCTTCTGCTCTGACTGACTCTGTTCTGACTGTCTCTGCTCTGACTGACTCTGTTCTGACAGACCCTGCTCTGACAGACCCTGCTCTGGCTGACTCTGCTCTGACTGACTCTGCTCTGACTGCCTCTGCCTTGACTAACTCTGCTCTGACAGACTCTGCTCTGACTCGCCCTCCTCTGACTGACTCACCTCTAACTGACCCTGCTCTGACTGACTCTGCTCTGACAAACACTTTTCTTACTGAGTTGTTCTGACTGACTGCTCTGACTGCTTTCCCTCTATTCTGACTAAGCTGCTCCGTCTGACTTTGCTCTGAATATCTCTGCTTTGATTGATCTGCTCTGACTGACCCTGCTCTGGATAACTCTGCTCTGACTGATTCTGGTCTGACTGACTCTGCTCTGACTGATTCTGCTCTGACTAACTATGCTATGACTGACTGTACTCTAACTGACCCTGCTCTGACTGACTCTGCTCTGACTGACTCTCCTCTGACTGACTCTGCTCTGAAAGACTCTGCTCTCACTGATTCTGCTCTGACTGACTCTGTTCTGACTGACTCTGCACTAACTGAATCTGCTCTGACTGACTCTGCTCTGAATGACTCTCCTCTGACTGACCCTGCTCTGACTGACTCTACTCTGACTGTCTCTGCTCTGACTGACCCTGTTCTGACTGACTCTGCTCTAATTGACCCTGCTCTGACTGACTCTGCTCTGACTGACTCTCCTCTGACAGACCCTGCTCTGAGTGACTCGGCTCTGACTGACCCTACTCTGACTCTGTTCAGACTGACTATACAATGACTGACTCTGCTCTGACTGATTATGCCCTGACTGACCCTGCTCTGGGTGACTCTGCTCTGACTGATTCTGGTCTGACTGACTCTGCTCTGACTGATTCAGCTCTGACTGACTCTGCTCTGAAAAACTCTGCTCTCACTGATTCTGCTCTGACTGACTCTGTTTTAATTGACTCTGCTCTAACTGACAATGCTCTGGCTGACTCTGCTCTAACTGAATTTGCTCTGACTGACTCTGCTCTGACTCATTCTGCTCTGACTGACTCTATTCTGACTGACTCTGATCTGAGTGACTCTGCTCTGAGCAACTCTGTTCTGACTGACTCGGCTCTGACAGACCCTACTCTGACTGACTCTGATCAGACTGACTCTACTCTGACTGTTTCTGCTCTGACTGACTCTGCTCTGACTGATTCTGCTCTGACTGACTCTGTTCTGACTGACACTGCTCTGACTGACACTGCTCTGACAGACCCTGCTCTGAGTGACTCGGCTCTGACTGACCCTGCTCTGACTTACTCTGCTCTGACTGATTCTGCTCTGACTGACCCTGCTCTAGATAACTCTGCTCTGACTGACTGTACTCTAGCTGACCCTGCTCTGACTGACTCTGCTCTGACTAACTCTCCTCTGACTGACTCTGCTCTGAAAGACTCTGCTCTCACTGATTCTGCTCTGACTGACTCTGTGCTGACTGACTCGGCTCTAACTGACCATGCTCTAACAGAATTTGCTCTGACTAACTCTGCTCTGAATAACTCTGCTCTGACTGATTCTGCTCTGACTGACTCTATTCTGACTGACTCTGATCTGAGTGACTCTGTTCTGAGCGACTCTGTTCTGACTGACTCTGCCCTAACTGATTCGGCTCTGACTGAATCTGCTCTGACTGACTCTGCTCTGAGTGACTCTGCTCTGACTGATTCTGCTCTGCCTGAATCTGTTCTGACAGACCCTGCTCTGACTGACGCGGCTCTGACTGACCCTGCTCTGACTGACTCGGCTCTGACAGACCCTAATCTGACTGACTCGGCTCTGACAGACCCTACTCTGACTGACTCTGTTCAGACTGACTCTATTCTGACTGTCTCTGCTCTGACTGACTCTGCTCTGACTGATTCTGGTCTGACTGACTCTCCTCTGACTGAGACTGCTCTGAAAGAGTCTGCTGTCACCGATTCTGCTCTGACTGACTCTGTTCTGACTGACTCTGCTCTAACTGACCCTGCTCTGGCTGACTATGCTCTAACTGAATTTGCTCTGCCTTACTCTACTCTGAATGACTCTGCTCTGACTGATTCCGCTCTGACTGACTCTATTCTGACTGACTCTGATCACAGTGACTCAGTTCTGAGCGACTCTGTTCTGACTGACTCTACTCTAACTGACTCAGCTCTGACTGACTCTGCTTTGACTGACTCTTCTCTGACTGATTCTGCTCTGACTGACCCTGCTCTGAGTGATGCTGCTCTGAGTGATTCTTCTCTGACTGACTCTGGTCTGACTGACCCTGCTCTGACTGACTCTGCTCTGACAGACCCTGCTCTGAGTGATTCGGCTCTGACTGACTCGGCTTTGACAGACCCTAATTTGACTGACTCGGCTCTGACAGACCCTACTCTGACTGACTCGGTTCAGACTGACTCTACTCTGACTGCCTCTGCTCTGACTGACTCTCCTCTGACTGAGTCTGCTCTGAAAGACTCTGCTCTCACTGATTCTGCTCTGACTGACACTGTTCTGACTGACTCTGCTCTAACTGACCCTGCTCTGGCTGACTCTGCTCTAACTGAATGTGCTCTGACTGACTCTGCTCTGAATGACTCTGCTCTGACTGATTCTGCCCTGACTGACTCTATTCTGACTGACTCTGATCGTAGTGACTCTATTCTGAGCGACTCTGTTCTAACTGACTCTGCTCTAACTAACTCGGCTCTGACTGTCTCTGCTCTGACTGACTCTGCTCTGACTGACTCTGCTCTGACTGATTCTGCTCTGCCTGACTCTGTTCTGACAGACCCTGCTCTGACTGACTCGGCTCTGACTGACCCTGCTCTGACTGACTCGGCTCTGACAGACCCTAATCTGACTGACTCGGCTCTGACAGACCCTACTCTGACTGACTCTGTTCAGACTGACTCTATTCTGACTGTCTCTGCTCTGACTGACTCTGCTCTGACTGATTCTGTTCTGACTGACTCTCCTCTGACTGAGACTGCTCTGAAAGAGTCTGCTCTCACTGATTCTGCTCTGACTGATTCTGTTCTGACTGACTCTACTCTAACTGACCCTGCTCTGGCTGACTATGCTCTAACTGAATTTGCTCTGCCTTACTCTACTCTGAATGACTCTGCTCTGACTGATTCTGCTCTGACTGACTCTGCTCTGACTGATTCTGCTCTGACAGACCCTGCTCTGGGTGACTCTGCTCCGACTGATTCTGGTCTGACTGACTCTGCTCTGACTGATTCTGCTCTGACTAACTCTGCTCTGACTTACTGTACTCTAACAGACCCTGCTCTGACTGACTCTGCTCTGACTGACTCTCCTCTGACTGACTCTGCTCTGAAAGACTCTGCTCTCACTGATTCTGCTCTGACTGACTCTGTTCTGACTGACTCTGCTCTAACTGACTCTGCTCTGGCTGACTCTGCTCTAACTGAATTTGCTCTGACTGACTCTGCTCTGACTGATTCTGCTCTGACTGACTCTATTCTGACTGACTCTGATCGGAGTGACTCTGTTCTGAGCGACTCTGATCTGACTGACTCTGCTCTAACTGACTCGGCTCTGACTGACTCTGCTCTGACTGACCCTGCTCTAGATAACTCTGCTCTGACTGATTCTGGTCTGACTGACTCTGCTCCGACTGATTCTGCTCTGACTAACTCTGCTCTGACTGACTGTACACTAACTGACCCTGCTCTGACTGACTCTGCTCTGACTGACTCTCCTCTGACTGACAGTGCTCTGAAAGACTCTGCTCTCACTGATTCTGCTCTGCCTGACTCTGTTCTGACTGACTCTGCTCTAACTGACCCTGCTCTAACTGAATCTGCTCTGACTAACTCTGCTCTGAATGACTCTGCTCTGACTGACACTACTCTGTCTGACTCTGCTCTAACTGAATTTGCTCTGACAGACTCTGATCTGAATGACTCTGCTCTGACTGATTCTGAACTGACTGACTCTATTCTGACTGACTCTGCTCTGAGTGACTCTGCTCTGACTGATTCTGCTCTGACTGACTCTCCTCTGACTGAGACTGCTCTGAAAGAGTCTGCTCTCACTGAGTCTGCTCTGACTGACTCTGTTCTGAATGACTCTGCTCTAACTGACTCAGCTCTGACTGACTCTGCTCTGACTGACTCTGCTCTGAGTGACTCTGCTCTGAGTGACTCTGCTCTGACAGACCCTGCTCTGAGTGACTCGGCTCTGACTGACGCTACCCTGACGGACTCGTCTCTGACAGACCCTACTCTGACTGACTCTGTTCAGACTGACACTGCTCTGACTGATTCTGCTCTGACTGAATCTGATCTGACTGACCCTGCTCTCTGAGACTCTGCTCTGACTGACTCTACTCTGACTGAATCTTCTCTGTGTGACACTGCTCTAACTGAATTTGCTCTGACTGACTCTGCTCTGAATGACTCTGCTCTGATTGATTCTGCCCTGACAGACTCCATTCTGACTGACTCTGATCGGAG
This sequence comes from Mobula birostris, assembly GCF_030028105.1. Lineage (NCBI taxonomy): Eukaryota > Metazoa > Chordata > Chondrichthyes > Myliobatiformes > Myliobatidae > Mobula > Mobula birostris. The sequence goes on from NW_027278290.1 coordinate 128,070, forward strand.
TGACTCTGTTCTGAGCGACTCTGTTCTGACTGACTCTGCTCTAACTAACTCGGCTCTGACTGTCTCTGCTCTGACTGACTCTGCTCTGAGTGACTCTGCTCTGACTGATTCTGCTCTGCCTGACTCTGTTCTGACAGACCCTGCTCTGACTGACTCGGCTCTGACTGACCCTGCTCTGACTGACTCGGCTCTGACAGACCCTAATCTGACTGACTCGGCTCTGACAGACCCTACTCTGACTGACTCTGTTCAGACTGACTCTATTCTGACTGTCTCTGCTCTGACTGACTCTGCTCTGACTGATTCTGTTCTGACTGACTCTCCTCTGACTGAGACTGCTCTGAAAGAGTCTGCTGTCACCGATTCTGCTCTGACTGACTCTGTTCTGACTGACTCTGCTCTAACTGACCCTGCTCTGGCTGACTATGCTCTAACTGAATTTGCTCTGCCTTACTCTACTCTGAATGACTCTGCTCTGACTGATTCCGCTCTGACTGACTCTATTCTGACTGACTCTGATCAGAGTGACTCTGTTCTGAGCGACTCTGTTCTAACTGACTCTACTCTAACTGACTCAGCTCTGACTGACTCTGCTTTGACTGACTCTTCTCTGACTGATTCTGCTCTGACTGACCCTGCTCTGAGTGATGCTGCTCTGAGTGATTCTGCTCTGACTGACTCTGTTCTGACTGACCCTGCTCTGACTGACTCTGCTCTGACAGACCCTGCTCTGAGTGATTCAGCTCTGACTGACTCAGCTCTGACAGACCCTAATTTGACTGCCTGGGCTCTGACAGACCCTACTCTGACTGACTCGGTTCAGACTGACTCTACTCTGAATGTCTCTGCTCTGACTGACCCTCCTCTGGGTGACTCTGTTCTGACTGATTCTGGTCTGACTGACTCTGCTCTGACTGATTATTCTCTGACTTACTCTGCTCTGACTTACTGTGCTTTAACAGACCCTGCTCTGACTGACTCTGCTCTGACTGACTCTCCTCTGACTGAGTCTGCTCTGAAAGACTCTGCTCTCACTGATTCTGCTCTGACTGACTCTGTTCTGACTGACTCTGCTCTAACTGACCCTGCTCTGGCTGACTCTGCTCTAACTGAATTTGCTCTGACTGACTCTGCTCTGAATGACTCTGCTCTGACTGAATCTTCTCTGTGTGACACTGCTCTTACTGACTCTGATCTGACTGACCCTGCTCTGACTGACTCTGCTCTGACTGACTCTACTCTGACTGAATTTGCTCTGTGTGACACTGCTCTGACTGACTTTACTGTCACTGAATCTACTCTGTGAGACTCTACTCTGAGTCTGCTCTGACTGACTCTACTCTGAGTTACTCTACTTTGTCTGAATCTGCTCCGACTGACTCTGCTCTGACTGAATCTGCTCTGACTGACTCTATTCTAACTGACTCTGATCGGAGTGACTCTGTTCTGAGCGACTCTGTTTTGACTGACTCTGCTCTAACTAACTCGGGTCTGACTGTCTCTGCTCTGACTGACTCTGCTCTGAGTGACTCTGCTCTGACTGATTCTGCTCTGCCTGACTCTGTTCTGACAGACCCTGCTCTGACTGACTCGGCTCTGACTGACCCTGCTCTAACTGACTCGGCTCTGACAGACCCTAATCTGACTGACTCGGCTCTGACAGACCCTACTCTGACTGACTCTGTTCAGACTGACACTATTCTGACTGTCTCTGCTCTGACTGACTCTGCTCTGACTGATTCTGGTCTGACTGACTCTCCTCTGACTGAGACTGCTCTGAAAGAGTCTGCTCTCACTGAGTCTGCTCTGACTGACTCTGTTCTGAATGACTCTGCTCTAACTGACTCAGCTCTGACTGACTCTGCTTTGACTGACTCTTCTCTGACTGATTCTGCTCTGACTGACCCTGCTCTGAGTGATGCTGCTCTGAGTGATTCTGCTCTGACTGACTCTGTTCTGACTGACCCTGCTCTGACTGACTCTGCTCTGACAGACCCTGCTCTGAGTGATTCAGCTCTGACTGACTCAGCTCTGACAGACCCTAATTTGACTGCCTGGGCTCTGACAGACCCTACTCTGACTGACTCGGCTCAGACTGACTCTACTCTGAATGTCTCTGCTCTGACTGACCCTCCTCTGGGTGACTCTGTTCTGACTGATTCTGGTCTGACTGACTCTGCTCTGACTGATTATTCTCTGACTTACTCTGCTCTGACTTACTGTGCTTTAACAGACCCTGCTCTGACTGACTCTGCTCTGACTGACTCTCCTCTGACTGAGTCTGCTCTGAAAGACTCTGCTCTCACTGATTCTGCTCTGACTGACTCTGTTCTGACTGACTCTGCTCTAACTGACCCTGCTCTGGCTGACTCTGCTCTAACTGAATTTGCTCTGACTGACTCTGCTCTGAATGACTCTGCTCTGACTGAATCTTCTCTGTGTGACACTGCTCTTACTGACTCTGATCTGACTGACCCTGCTCTGACTGACTCTGCTCTGACTGACTCTACTCTGACTGAATTTGCTCTGTGTGACACTGCTCTGACTGACTTTACTGTCACTGAATCTACTCTGTGAGACTCTACTCTGAGTCTGCTCTGACTGACTCTACTCTGAGTTACTCTACTTTGTCTGAATCTGCTCTGACTGACTCTGCTCTGACTGAATCTGCTCTGACTGACTCTATTCTAACTGACTCTGATCGGAGTGACTCTGTTCTGAGCGACTCTGTTTTGACTGACTCTGCTCTAACTAACTCGGGTCTGACTGTCTCTGTTCTGACTGACTCTGCTCTGAGTGACTCTGCTCTAACTGACTCGGCTCTGACAGACCCTAATCTGACTGACTCAGCTCTGACAGACCCTACTCTGACTGACTCTGTTCAGACTGACACTATTCTGACTGTCTCTGCTCTGACTGACTCTGCTCTGACTGATTCTGGTCTGACTGACTCTCCTCTGACTGAGACTGCTCTGAAAGAGTCTGCTCTCACTGAGTCTGCTCTGACTGACTCTGTTCTGAATGACTCTGCTCTAACTGACTCAGCTCTGACTGACTCTGCTTTGACTGACTCTTCTCTGACTGATTCTGCTCTGACTGACCCTGCTCTGAGTGATGCTGCTCTGAGTGATTCTGCTCTGACTGACTCTGTTCTGACTGACCCTGCTCTGACTGACTCTGCTCTGACAGACCCTGCTCTGAGTGATTCAGCTCTGACTGACTCAGCTCTGACAGACCCTAATTTGACTGCCTGGGCTCTGACAGACCCTACTCTGACTGACTCGGCTCAGACTGACTCTACTCTGAATGTCTCTGCTCTGACTGACCCTCCTCTGGGTGACTCTGTTCTGACTGATTCTGGTCTGACTGACTCTGCTCTGACTGATTATTCTCTGACTTACTCTGCTCTGACTTACTGTGCTTTAACAGACCCTGCTCTGACTGACTCTGCTCTGACTGACTCTCCTCTGACTGAGTCTGCTCTGAAAGACTCTGCTCTCACTGATTCTGCTCTGACTGACTCTGTTCTGACTGACTCTGCTCTAACTGACCCTGCTCTGGCTGACTCTGCTCTAACTGAATTTGCTCTGACTGACTCTGCTCTGAATGACTCTGCTCTGACTGAATCTTCTCTGTGTGACACTGCTCTTACTGACTCTGATCTGACTGACCCTGCTCTGACTGACTCTGCTCTGACTGACTCTACTCTGACTGAATTTGCTCTGTGTGACACTGCTCTGACTGACTTTACTGTCACTGAATCTACTCTGTGAGACTCTACTCTGAGTCTGCTCTGACTGACTCTACTCTGAGTTACTCTACTTTGTCTGAATCTGCTCTGACTGACTCTGCTCTGACTGAATCTGCTCTGACTGACTCTATTCTAACTGACTCTGATCGGAGTGACTCTGTTCTGAGCGACTCTGTTTTGACTGACTCTGCTCTAACTAACTCGGGTCTGACTGTCTCTGCTCTGACTGACTCTGCTCTGAGTGACTCTGCTCTGACTGATTCTGCTCTGCCTGACTCTGTTCTGACAGACCCTGCTCTGACTGACTCGGCTCTGACTGACCCTGCTCTAACTGACTCGGCTCTGACAGACCCTAATCTGACTGACTCGGCTCTGACAGACCCTACTCTGACTGACTCTGTTCAGACTGACACTATTCTGACTGTCTCTGCTCTGACTGACTCTGCTCTGACTGATTCTGGTCTGACTGACTCTCCTCTGACTGAGACTGCTCTGAAAGAGTCTGCTCTCACTGAGTCTGCTCTGACTGACTCTGTTCTGAATGACTCTGCTCTAACTGACTCAGCTCTGACTGACTCTGCTCTGACTGACTCTGCTCTGAGTGACTCTGCTCTGACAGACCCTGCTCTGAGTGACTCGGCTCTGACTGACGCTACCCTGACGGACTCGTCTCTGACAGACCCTACTCTGACGACTCTGTTCAGACTGACACTGCTCTGACTGATTCTGCTCTGACTGAATCTGATCTGACTGACCCTGCTCTCTGAGACTCTGCTCTGACTGACTCTACTCTGACTGAATCTTCTCTGTGTGACACTGCCCTTACTGACTCTGATTTGACTAACCCTGCTCTGTGAGACTCTGCTCTGACTGACTCTGATCTGACTGACCCTGCTCTGACTGTCTCTGCTCTGACTGAATCTGCTCTGACTGACTCTATTCTAACTGACTCTGATCTGAGTGACTCTGTTCTGAGCGACTCGGTTCTGACTGACTCTGCTCTGACTGACCCTGCTCGAGATAACTCTGCTCTGACTGATTCTGGTCTGACTGACTCTGCTCCAACTGATCCTGCTCTGACTAACTCTGATCTGACTGACTCTATTTTGACTGACTCTGATCTGAGTGATCTGCTCTGAGCGACTCTGTTCCGACTAACTGACTCGGCTCTGACTGACTCTGCTCTGACTGCTTCTGCTCTGACTGACTCTGTTCTGACTGTCTCTGCTCTGACTGACTCTGTTCTGACAGACCCTGCTCTGACAGACCCTGCTCTGGCTGACTCTGCTCTGACTGACTCTGCTCTGACTGCCTCTGCCTTGACTAACTCTGCTCTGACAGACTCTGCTCTGACTCGCCCTCCTCTGACTGACTCACCTCTAACTGACCCTGCTCTGACTGACTCTGCTCTGACAAACACTTTTCTTACTGAGTTGTTCTGACTGACTGCTCTGACTGCTTTCCCTCTATTCTGACTAAGCTGCTCCGTCTGACTTTGCTCTGAATATCTCTGCTTTGATTGATCTGCTCTGACTGACCCTGCTCTGGATAACTCTGCTCTGACTGATTCTGGTCTGACTGACTCTGCTCTGACTGATTCTGCTCTGACTAACTATGCTATGACTGACTGTACTCTAACTGACCCTGCTCTGACTGACTCTGCTCTGACTGACTCTGGTCTGACAGACCCTGCTCTAAGTGACACGTCTCTGACTGACCCTGCTCTGACTGACTCTGCTCTGACTGATTCTGCTCTGACTGACTCTGCTCTGACTGACTCTCCTCTGACTGACTCTGCTCTGAAAGACTCTGCTCTCACTGATTCTGCTCTGACTGACTCTGTTCTGACTGACTCTGCACTAACTGAATCTGCTCTGACTGACTCTGCTCTGAATGACTCTCCTCTGACTGACTCTGCTCTGACTGACTCTATTTTGACTGACACTGATCTGAGTGATCTGCTCTGAGCGACTCTGTTCCGACTAACTGACTCGGCTCTGACTGACTCTGCTCTGACTGCTTCTCCTCTGACTGACTCTGTTCTGACTGTCTCTGCTCTGACTGACTCTGTTCTGACAGACCCTGCTCTGACAGACCCTGCTCTGGCTGACTCTGCTCTGACTGACTCTGCTCTGACTGACTCTGCCTTGACTAACTCTGCTCTGACTGACTCGGCTCTGACTGACTCTGTTCAGACTGACTCTACTCTAACTGCCTCTGCTCTGACTCGCCCTCCTCTGACTGACTCACCTCTAACTGACCCTGCTCTGACTGACTCTGCTCTGACTGACTCGGCTCTGACAGACCCTACTCTGACAGACTCTGTTCAGACTGACTCTACTCTGAATGACACTGCTCTAACTGACTCAGCTCTGACTGACTCTGCTCTGACTGACTCTGCTCTGAGTGACTCTGCTCTAACTAATTCTGCTCTGACTGACGATGTTCTGACTGACTCTGCTCTGACTGACTCTGGTCTGACAGACCCTGCTCTAAGTGACACGTCTCTGACTGACCCTGCTCTGACTGACTCTGCTCTGACTGATTCTGCTCTGACAGACACTGCTCTGAGTGACTCGGCTCTGACTGACTTTGCTCTGACTGACTCGGCTCTGACAGACCCTAATCTGACTGACTCTGTTCCGACTGACTCTGCTCTGACTGACTCTGCTCTGACTGATTCTGCTCTGACAGACCCTGCTGTGAGAGACTCGGCTCTGACTGACTTTGCTCTGACTGACTCGGCTCTGACTGTCTCTGCTCTGACTGACTCTGCTCTGAGTGACTCTGCTCTAACTGACTCTGCTCTGACTGATTCTGCTCTGACAGACTCTATTCTGTCTGACTCTGATCTGAGTGACTCTGTTCTGAGCGACTCTGTTCTGACTGACTCTACTCTAACTGACTCGGCTCTGACTGACTCTGCTCTGACTGACTCTGCTCTGAGTGACTCTGCTCTGACTGATTCTGCTCTGCGTGACTCGCCTCTGACTGACCCTGCTCTGACTGATTCTGCTCTGACTGACTCTGCTCTGACTTACTCTACTCTAACTGACCCTGCCCTGACTGACTCTGCTCTGACTGACTCTGCTCTGACTGATTCTGCTCTGACTACCTCTGCTCTGACTGCCTCTGCGCTGACTGACTCTGTTCAGACTGACTCTACTCTGACTGTCTCTGCTCTGACTGACCCTGCTCTGATTGACTCTGCTCTGATTGACCCTGCTCTGACTGACTGCTCTGACTGACTCTGCTCTGACAAACTCTTTTCTTACTGAATTGTTCTGACTGACTGCTCTGACTGTGCAGCTCTGACTGCTTTCACTCTGTTCTGACTAAGCTGTTCCATCTGACTTTGGTCTGAATATCTCTGCATTGATTTGTCGGCTGTGACTAACCCTTTTCTGATTGACTCTTATCTGACTGCACTGTTCTATCTGTCACTGCTCTGACAGACTCTTTTCTTACTGAGTTGTTCTGACTGACTACTTTGACTGTGCATCTGACTGACTGCTTTGACTCCGTTCTGACTAAGCTGCTCTAACTGACTCTGTCTGACTGACTCTACTCTGACTGAATCTGCTCTGTGTGACACTGCTCTGACTGATTCTGATCTGACTGACCCTGCTCTGTGAGACTCTGCTCTGACTGACTCTGATCTGACTGACTCTACTCTGACTGAATCTGCTCTGTGTGACACTGCCCTTACTGACTCTGATTTGACTAACCCTGCTCTGTGAGACTCTGCTCTGACTGACTCTGATCTGACTGACCCTGCTCTGACTGTCTCTGCTCTGACTGAATCTGCTCTAACTGACTCTATTCTAACTGACTCTGATCTGAGTGACTCTGTTCTGAGCGACTCGGTTCTGACTGACTCTGCTCTGACTGACCCTGCTCGAGATAACTCTGCTCTGACTGATTCTGGTCTGACTGACTCTGCTCCAACTGATTCTGCTCTGACTAACTCTGATCTGACTGACTCTATTTTGACTGACTCTGATCTGAGTGATCTGCTCTGAGCGACTCTGTTCCGACTAACTGACTCGGCTCTGACTGACTCTGCTCTGACTGCTTCTGCTCTGACTGACTCTGTTCTGACTGTCTCTGCTCTGACTGACTCTGTTCTGACAGACCCTGCTCTGACAGACCCTGCTCTGGCTGACTCTGCTCTGACTGACTCTGCTCTGACTGCCTCTGCCTTGACTAACTCTGCTCTGACAGACTCTGCTCTGACTCGCCCTCCTCTGACTGACTCACCTCTAACTGACCCTGCTCTGACTGACTCTGCTCTGACAAACACTTTTCTTACTGAGTTGTTCTGACTGACTGCTCTGACTGCTTTCCCTCTATTCTGACTAAGCTGCTCCGTCTGACTTTGCTCTGAATATCTCTGCTTTGATTGATCTGCTCTGACTGACCCTGCTCTGGATAACTCTGCTCTGACTGATTCTGGTCTGACTGACTCTGCTCTGACTGATTCTGCTCTGACTAACTATGCTATGACTGACTGTACTCTAACTGACCCTGCTCTGACTGACTCTGCTCTGACTGACTCTCCTCTGACTGACTCTGCTCTGAAAGACTCTGCTCTCACTGATTCTGCTCTGACTGACTCTGTTCTGACTGACTCTGCACTAACTGAATCTGCTCTGACTGACTCTGCTCTGAATGACTCTCCTCTGACTGACTCTGCTCTGACTGACTCTATTTTGACTGACACTGATCTGAGTGATCTGCTCTGAGCGACTCTGTTCCGACTAACTGACTCGGCTCTGACTGACTCTGCTCTGACTGCTTCTCCTCTGACTGACTCTGTTCTGACTGTCTCTGCTCTGACTGACTCTGTTCTGACAGACCCTGCTCTGACAGACCCTGCTCTGGCTGACTCTGCTCTGACTGACTCTGCTCTGACTGACTCTGCCTTGACTAACTCTGCTCTGACTGACTCGGCTCTGACTGACTCTGTTCAGACTGACTCTACTCTAACTGCCTCTGCTCTGACTCGCCCTCCTCTGACTGACTCACCTCTAACTGACCCTGCTCTGACTGACTCTGCTCTGACTGACTCGGCTCTGACAGACCCTACTCTGACAGACTCTGTTCAGACTGACTCTACTCTGAATGACACTGCTCTAACTGACTCAGCTCTGACTGACTCTGCTCTGACTGACTCTGCTCTGAGTGACTCTGCTCTAACTAATTCTGCTCTGACTGACGATGTTCTGACTGACTCTGCTCTGACTGACTCTGGTCTGACAGACCCTGCTCTAAGTGACACGTCTCTGACTGACCCTGCTCTGACTGACTCTGCTCTGACTGATTCTGCTCTGACAGACACTGCTCTGAGTGACTCGGCTCTGACTGACTTTGCTCTGACTGACTCGGCTCTGACAGACCCTAATCTGACTGACTCTGTTCCGACTGACTCTGCTCTGACTGACTCTGCTCTGACTGATTCTGCTCTGACAGACCCTGCTGTGAGAGACTCGGCTCTGACTGACTTTGCTCTGACTGACTCGGCTCTGACTGTCTCTGCTCTGACTGACTCTGCTCTGAGTGACTCTGCTCTAACTGACTCTGCTCTGACTGATTCTGCTCTGACAGACTCTATTCTGTCTGACTCTGATCTGAGTGACTCTGTTCTGAGCGACTCTGTTCTGACTGACTCTACTCTAACTGACTCGGCTCTGACTGACTCTGCTCTGACTGACTCTGCTCTGAGTGACTCTGCTCTGACTGATTCTGCTCTGCGTGACTCGCCTCTGACTGACCCTGCTCTGACTGATTCTGCTCTGACTGACTCTGCTCTGACTTACTCTACTCTAACTGACCCTGCCCTGACTGACTCTGCTCTGACTGACTCTGCTCTGACTGATTCTGCTCTGACTACCTCTGCTCTGACTGCCTCTGCGCTGACTGACTCTGTTCAGACTGACTCTACTCTGACTGTCTCTGCTCTGACTGACCCTGCTCTGATTGACTCTGCTCTGATTGACCCTGCTCTGACTGACTGCTCTGACTGACTCTGCTCTGACAAACTCTTTTCTTACTGAATTGTTCTGACTGACTGCTCTGACTGTGCAGCTCTGACTGCTTTCACTCTGTTCTGACTAAGCTGTTCCATCTGACTTTGGTCTGAATATCTCTGCATTGATTTGTCGGCTGTGACTAACCCTTTTCTGATTGACTCTTATCTGACTGCACTGTTCTATCTGTCACTGCTCTGATAGACTCTTTTCTTACTGAGTTGTTCTGACTGACTGCTTTGACTCCGTTCTGACTAAGCTGCTCTAACTGACTCTGTCTGACTGACTCTACTCTGACTGAATCTGCTCTGTGTGACACTGCTCTGACTGATTCTGATCTGACTGACCCTGCTCTGTGAGACTCTGCTCTGACTGACTCTGATCTGACTGACCCTGCTCTGACTGAATCTGCTCTGACTGACTCCACTCTGACTGAATTTCCTCTGTGTGACACTGCTCTGACTGAGTCTGCTCTGACTGACTCTACTCTGAGTTACTTTACTTTGTCTGAATCTGCTCTGATTGACTCTGCTCTGACTGAATCTGCTCTGATTGACTCTATTCTAAATGACTCTGCTCTGACTGACTCTGCTCTGACAGACCCTGCTCTGAGTGACTCGGCTCTGACTGACCCTGCTCTGACTGACTCGGGTCTGACAGACCCTACTCTGACTGACTCTGTTCAGACTGACTCTACTCTGAATGACTCTGCTCTAACTGACTCAGCTCTGACTGACTCTGCTCTGACTGACTCTGCTCTGAGTGACTATGCTCTAACTAATTCTGCTCTGACTGACGCTGTTCTGACTGACTCTGCTCTGACTGACTCTGGTCTGACAGACCCTGCTCTAAGTGACACGGCTCTGACTGACCCTGCTCTGACCGACCCGGCTCTGACAGACCCTACTCTGACTGACTCTGTTCAGACTGACTCTACTCTGACTGACTCTGCTCTGACTGATTCTGCACTGACTGACCCTGCTCTGGATAACTCTGCTCTGACTAATTCCGGTCTGACTGACTCTGCTCAAAATGATTCTGCTCTGACTGACTGTACTCTAACTGACCCTGCTCGGACTGACTCTGCTCTGTCTGACTCTACTCTAACTGACTCTGCTCTGAAAGACTCTGCTGTCACTGATTCTGCTCTCACAGACCCTGCTCTGAGTGACTTGGCTCTGACTGACGCTGCTCTGACTGACTCGGCTCTGGCAGAACCTACTCTGTCTGACTCTATTCAGACTGACTCTACTCTGACTGACTCTACGCTGAGTTACTTTACTTTGTCTGAATCTGCTCTGATTGACTCTGCTCTGACTGACTCTGCTCTGACAAACTCTTTTCTTACTGAGTTGTTCTGACTGACTGCTCTGACTGTGCAGCTCTGACTGCTTTCACTCTGTTCTGATTAAGCTGTTCCATCTGACTTTGGTCTGAATATCTCTGCTTTGATTTATCGGCTGTGACTAACCTTTTTCTGATTGACTCTTCTCTGACTGCACTGTTCTATCTGTCACTGCTCTGATAGACTCTTTTCTTACTGAGTTGTTCTGACTGACTACTTTGACTGTGCATCTGAATGACTGCTTTGACTCTGTTCTGACTAAGCTGCTCCAACTGACTCTGTCTGACTGACTCTACTCTGACTGAATCTGCTCTGTGTGACACTGCTCTGACTGATTCTGATCTGACTGACTCCACTCTGACTGAATTTCCTCTTTGTGACACTGCTCTGACTGATTCTGATCTGACTGACCCTGCTCTGTGAGACTCTGCTCTGACTGACTCTGATCTGACTGACCCTGCTCTGACTGACTCTGCTCTGACTGACTCCACTCTGACTGAATTTCCTCTTTGTGACACTGCTCTGACTGAGTCTGCTCTGACTGACTCTACTCTGAGTTACTTTACTTTGTCTGAATCTGCTCTGATTGACTCTGCTCTGACTGAATCTGCTCTGATTGACTCTATTCTAAATAACTCTGCTCTGACTGACTCTGCTCTGACAGACCCTGCTCTGAGTGACTCGGCTCTGACTGACCCTGCTCTGACTGACTCGGCTCTGACAGACCCTATTCTGACTGACTCTGTTCAGACTGACTCTACTCTGAATGACTCTGCTCTAACTGACTCGGCTCTGACTGACTCTGCTCTGACTGACTCTGCTCTGAGTGACTATGCTCTAACTAATTCTGCTCTGACTGACGATGTTCTGACTGACACTGCTCTGACTGACTCTGGTCTGACAGACCCTGCTCTAAGTGACACGGCTCTGACAGACCCTACTCTGACAGACTCTGTTCAGACTGACTCTACTCTGACTGACTCTGCTCTGACTGATTCTGCACTGACTGACCCTGCTCTGGATAACTCTGCTCTGACTAATTCCGGTCTGACTGACTCTGCTCAAAATGATTCTGCTCTGACTCACTGTACTCTAACTGACCCTGCTCGGACTGACTCTGCTCTGACTGACTCTACTCTAACTGACTCTGCTCTGAAAGACTCTGCTCTCACTGATTCTGCTCTGACTGACTCTGCTCTGACTGATTCTGCTCTGACAGACCCTGCTCTGAGTGACTTGGCTCTGACTGACGCTGCTCTGACTGACTCGGCTCTGACAGACCCTACTCTGACTGACTCTATTCAGACTGACTCTACTCTGACTGACTTTACTCTCGGTTACTTTACTTTGTCTGAATCTGCTCTGATTGACTCTGCTCTGACTGACTCTGCTCTGACAAACTCTTTTCTTACTGAGTTGTTCTGACTGACTGCTCTGACTGTGCAGCTCTGACTGCTTTCACTCTGTTCTGACTAAGCTGTTCCATCTGTCTTTGGTCTGAATATCTCTGCTTTGATTTATCGGCTGTGACTAACCTTTTTCTGATTGACTCTTCTCTGACTGCACTGTTCTATCTGTCACTGCTCTGATAGACTCTTTTCTTATTGAGTTGTTCTGACTGACTACTTTGACTGTGCATCTGACTGACTGCTTTGACTCTGTTCTGACTAAGCTGCTCTAACTGACTCTGTCTGACTGACTCTACTCTGACTGAATCTGCTCTGTGTGACACTGCTCTGACTGATTCTGATCTGACTGACTCCACTCTGACTGAATTTCCTCTTTGTGACACTGCTCTGACTGAGTCTGCTCTGACTGACACTACTCTGAGTTACTTTACTTTGACTGAATCTGCTCTGATTGACTCTGCTCTGACTGATTCTGCTCTGACAGACCCTGCTCTGAGTGACTCGGCTCTGACTGACCCTGCTCTGACTGACTCAGCTCTGACAGACCCTAATCTGACTCACTCTGTTCAGACTGACTCTACTCTGAATGACTCTGCTCTAACTGACTCGGCTCTGACTGACTCTGCTCTGACTGACTCTGCTCTGAGTGACTCTGCTCTAACTAATTCTGCTCTGACTGACTCTGCTCTGACTGACTCAGCTCTGACAGACCCTAATCTGACTCACTCTGTTCAGACTGACTCTACTCTGAATGACTCTGCTCTAACTGACTCGGCTCTGACTGACTCGGCTCTGACAGACCCTACTCTGACTGACTCTATTCAGACTGACTCTACTCTGACTGACTCTACTCTGGGTTACTTTACTTTGTCTGAATCTGCTCTGATTGACTCTGCTCTGACTGACTGTGCTCTGACAAACTCTTTTCTTACTGAGTTGTTCTGACTGACTGCTCTGACTGTGCAGCTCTGACTGCTTTCACTCTGTTCTGACTAAGCTGTTCCATCTGTCTTTGGTCTGAATATCTCTGCTTTGATTTATCGGCTGTGACTAACCTTTTTCTGATTGACTCTTCTCTGGCTGCACTGTTCTATCTGTCACTGCTCTGATAGACTCTTTTCTTATTGAGTTGTTCTGACTGACTACTTTGACTGTGCATCTGACTGACTGCTTTGACTCTGTTCTGACTAAGCTGCTCTAACTGACTCTGTCTGACTGACTCTACTCTGACTGAATCTGCTCTGTGTGACACTGCTCTGACTGATTCTGATCTGACTGACTCCACACTGACTGAATTTCCTCTTTCTGACACTGCTCTGACTGAGTCTGCTCTGACTGCACTTACTCTGAGTTACTTTACTTTGACTGAATCTGCTCTGATTGACTCTGCTCTGACTGATTCTGCTCTGACAGACCCTGCTCTGAGTGACTCGGCTCTGACTGACCCTGCTCTGACTGACTCAGCTCTGACAGACCCTAATCTGACTCACTCTGTTCAGACTGACTCTACTCTGAATGACTCTGCTCTAACTGACTCGGCTCTGACTGACTCTGCTCTGACAGACTCTATTCTGGCTGACTCTGATCTGAGTGACTCTGTTTTGAGCGACTCTGTTCTGACTGACTCTGCTCTAACTGACTCGGCTCTGACTGACTCTGCTCTGACTGACTCTGCTCTGAGTGACTCTGCTCTGACTGACTCTGCTCTGACAAACTCTTTTCTTACTGAGTTGCTCTGACTGACTGCTCTGACTGTGCAGCTCTGACTGCTTTCACTCTGTTCTGACTAAGCTGTTCCATCTGACTTTGGTCTGAATATCTCTGCTTTGATTTATCGGCTGTGACTAACCTTTTTCTGATTGACTCTTCTCTGACTGCACTGTTCTATCTGTCACTGCTCTGATAGACTCTTTTCTTACTGAGTTGTTCTGACTGACTACTTTGACTGTGCATCTGACTGACTGCTTTGACTCTGTTCTGACTAAGCAGCTCTAACTGACTCTGGTCTGACAGACCCTGCTCTAAGTGACACGGCTCTGACTGACCCTGCTCTGACCGACCCGGCTCTGACAGACCCTACTCTGACTGACTCTGTTCAGACTGACTCTACTCTGACTGACTCTGCTCTGACTGATTCTGCACTGACTGACCCTGCTCTGGATAACTCTGCTCTGACTGATTCCGGTCTGACTGACTCTGCTCAAAATGATTCTGCTCTGACTGACTGTACTCTAACTGACCCTGCTCGGACTGACTCTGCTCTGACTGACTCTACTCTAACTGACTCTGCTCTGAAAGACTCTGCTCTCACTGATTCTGCTCTGACTGACTCTGCTCTGACTGATTCTGCTCTGACGGACCCTGCTCTGAGTGACTAGGCTCTGACTGACGCTGCTCTGACTGACTCGGCTCTGACAGACCCTACTCTGACTGACTCTATTCAGACTGACTCTACTCTGACTGACTCTACGCTGAGCTACTTTACTTTGTCTGAATCCGCTCTGATTGACTCTGCTCTGACTGACTCTGCTCTGACAAACTCTTTTCTTACTGAGTTGTTCTGACTGACTGCTCTGACTGTGCAGCTCTGACTGCTTTCACTCTGTTCTGATTAAGCTGTTCCATCTGACTTTGGTCTGAATATCTCTGCTTTGATTTATCGGCTGTGACTAACCTTTTTCTGATTGACTCTTCTCTGACTGCACTGTTCTATCTGTCACTGCTCTGATAGACTCTTTTCTTACTGAGTTGTTCTGACTGACTACTTTGACTGTGCATCTGACTGACTGCTTTGACTCTGTTCTGACTAAGCTGCTCTAACTGACTCTGTCTGACTGACTCTACTCTGACTGAATCTGCTCTGTGTGACACTGCTCTGACTGATTCTGATCTGACTGACTCCACTCTGACTGAATTTCCTCTTTCTGACACTGCTCTGACTGAGTCTGCTCTGACTGACACTACTCTGAGTTACTTTACTTTGACTGAATCTGCTCTGATTGACTCTGCTCTGACTGACTCTGCTCTGACAGACCCTGCTCTGAGTGACTCGGCTCTGACTGACCCTGCTCTGACTGACTCAGCTCTGACAGACCCTAATCTGACTCACTCTGTTCAGACTGACTCTACTCTGAATGACTCTGCTCTAACTGACTCGGCTCTGACTGACTCTGCTCTGACTGACTCTGCTCTGAGTGACTCTGCTCTAACTAATTCTGCTCTGACTGACTCTGCTCTGACTGATTCTGCTCTGACAGACTCTATTCTGGCTGACTCTGATCTGAGTGACTCTGTTTTGAGCGACTCTGTTCTGACTGACTCTGCTCTAACTGACTCGGCTCTGACTGACTCTGCTCTGACTGACTCTGCTCTGAGTGACTCTGCTCTGACTGACTCTGCTCTGACAAACTCTTTTCTTACTGAGTTGCTCTGACTGACTGCTCTGACTGTGCAGCTCTGACTGCTTTCACTCTGTTCTGACTAAGCTGTTCCATCTGACTTTGGTCTGAATATCTCTGCTTTGATTTATCGGCTGTGACTAACCTTTTTCTGATTGACTCTTCTCTGACTGCACTGTTCTATCTGTCACTGCTCTGATCGACTCTTTTCTTACTGAGTTGTTCTGACTGACTACTTTGACTGTGCATCTGACTGACTGCATTGACTCTGTTCTGACTAAGCAGCTCTAACTGACTCTGTCTGACTGACTCTACTCTGACTGAATCTGCTCTGTGTGACACTGCTCTGACTGATTCTGATCTGACTGACCCTGCTCTGTGAGACTCTGCTCTGACTGACTCTGATCTGACTGACCCTGCTCTGACTGAATCTGCTCTGACTGACTCCACTCTGACTGAATTTCCTCTGTGTGACACTGCTCTGACTGAGTCTGCTCTGACTGACTCTACTCTGAGTTACTTTACTTTGTCTGAATCTGCTCTGATTGACTCTGCTCTGACTGAATCTGCTCTGATTGACTCTATTCTAAATGACTCTGCTCTGACTGACTCTGCTCTGACAGACCCTGCTCTGAGTGACTCGGCTCTGACTGACCCTGCTCTTACTGACTCGGCTCTGACAGACCCTACTCTGACTGACTCTGTTCAGACTGACTCTACTCTGAATGACTCTGCTCTAACTGACTCAGCTCTGACTGACTCTGCTCTGACTGACTCTGCTCTGAGTGACTCTGCTCTAACTAATTCTGCTCTAACTGACGATGTTCTGACTGACTCTGCTCTGACTGACCCTGGTCTGACAGACCCTGCTCTAAGTGACACGGCTCTGACAGACCCTACTCTGACAGACTCTGTTCAGACTGACTCTACTCTGACTGACTCTGCTCTGACTGATTCTGCACTGACTGACCCTGCTCTGGATAACTCTGCTCTGACTAATTCCGGTCTGACTGACTCTGCTCAAAATGATTCTGCTCTGACTCACTGTACTCTAACTGACCCTGCTCGGACTGACTCTGCTCTGACTGACTCTACTCTAACTGACTCTGCTCTGAAAGACTCTGCTCTCACTGATTCTGCTCTGACTGACTCTGCTCTGACTGATTCTGCTCTGACAGACCCTGCTCTGAGTGACTTGGCTCTGACTGACGCTGCTCTGACTGACTCGGCTCTGACAGACCCTACTCTGACTGACTCTATTCAAACTGACTCTACTCTGACTGACTTTACTCTGGGTTACTTTACTTTGTCTGAATCTGCTCTGATTGACTCTGCTCTGACTGACTCTGCTCTGACAAACTCTTTTCTTACTGAGTTGTTCTGACTGACTGCTCTGACTGTGCAGCTCTGACTGCTTTCACTCTGTTCTGACTAAGCTGTTCCATCTGTCTTTGGTCTGAATATCTCTGCTTTGATTTATCGGCTGTGACTAACCTTTTTCTGATTGACTCTTCTCTGACTGCACTGTTCTATCTGTCACTGCTCTGATAGACTCTTTTCTTATTGAGTTGTTCTGACTGACTACTTTGACTGTGCATCTGACTGACTGCTTTGACTCTGTTCTGACTAAGCTGCTCTAACTGACTCTGTCTGACTGACTCTACTCTGACTGAATCTGCTCTGTGTGACACTGCTCTGACTGATTCTGATCTGACTGACTCCACTCTGACTGAATTTCCTCTTTGTGACACTGCTCTGACTGAGTCTGCTCTGACTGACACTACCCTGAGTTACTTTACTTTGACTGAATCTGCTCTGATTGACTCTGCTCTGACTGATTCTGCTCTGACAGACCCTGCTCTGAGTGACTCGGCTCTGACTGACCCTGCTCTGACTGACTCAGCTCTGACAGACCCTAATCTGACTCACTCTGTTCAGACTGACTCTACTCTGAATGACTCTGCTCTAACTGACTCGGCTCTGACTGACTCTGCTCTGACTGACTCTGCTCTGAGTGACTCTGCTCTAACTAATTCTGCTCTGACTGACTCTGCTCTGACTGATTCTGCTCTGACAGACTCTATTCTGGCTGACTCTGATCTGAGTGACTCTGTTTTGAGCGACTCTGTTCTGACTGACTCTGCTCTAACTGACTCGGCTCTGACTGACTCTGCTCTGACTGACTCTGCTCTGAGTGACTCTGCTCTGACTGACTCTGCTCTGACAAACTCTTTTCTTACTGAGTTGCTCTGACTGACTGCTCTGACTGTGCAGCTCTGACTGCTTTCACTCTGATCTGATTAAGCTGTTCCATCTGACTTTGGTCTGAATATCTCTGCTTTGATTTATCGGCTGTGACTAACCTTTTTCTGATTGACTCTTCTCTGACTGCACTGTTCTATCTGTCACTGCTCTGATAGACTCTTTTCTTACTGAGTTGTTCTGACTGACTACTTTGACTGTGCATCTGACTGACTGCTTTGACTCTGTTCTGACTAAGCAGCTCTAACTGACTCTGTCTGACTGACTCCACTCTGACTGAATCTGCTCTGTGTGACACTGCTCTGACTGATTCTGATCTGACTGACCCTGCTCTGTGAGACTCTGCTCTGACTGATTCTGATCTGACTGACCCTGCTCTGACTGACTCTGCTCTGACTGACTCCACTCTGACTGAATTTCCTCTGTGTGACACAGCTCTGACTGAGTCTGCTCTGACTGACTCTACTCTGAGTTACTTTACTTTGTCTGAATCTGCTCTGATTGACTCTGCTCTGACTGAATCTGCTCTGATTGACTCTATTCTAAATAACTCTGCTCTGACTGACTCTGCTCTGACAGACCCTGCTCTGAGTGACTCGGCTCTGACTGACCCTGCTCTGACTGACTCGGCTCTGACAGACCCTATTCTGACTGACTCTGTTCAGACTGACTCTACTCTGAATGACTCTGCTCTAACTGACTCGGCTCTGACTGACTCTGCTCTGACTGACTCTGCTCTGAGTGACTATGCTCTAACTAATTCTGCTCTGACTGACGATGTTCTGACTGACACTGCTCTGACTGACTCTGGTCTGACAGACCCTGCTCTAAGTGACACGGCTCTGACTGACCCTGCTCTGACCGACCCGGCTCTGACAGACCCTACTCTGACAGACTCTGTTCAGACTGACTCTACTCTGACTGACTCTGCTCTGACTGATTCTGCACTGACTGACCCTGCTCTGGATAACTCTGCTCTGACTAATTCCGGTCTGACTGACTCTGCTCAAAATGATTCTGCTCTGACTCACTGTACTCTAACTGACCCTGCTCGGACTGACTCTGCTCTCACTGACTCTACTCTAACTGACTCTGCTCTGAAAGACTCTGCTCTCACTGATTCTGCTCTGACTGACTCTGCTCTGACTGATTCTGCTCTGACAGACCCTGCTCTGAGTGACTTGGCTCTGACTGACGCTGCTCTGACTGACTCGGCTCTGACAGACCCTACTCTGACTGACTCTATTCAGACTGACTCTACTCTGACTGACTCTACTCTGGGTTACTTTACTTTGTCTGAATCTGCTCTGATTGACTCTGCTCTGACTGACTGTGCTCTGACAAACTCTTTTCTTACTGAGTTGTTCTGACTGACTGCTCTGACTGTGCAGCTCTGACTGCTTTCACTCTGTTCTGACTAAGCTGTTCCATCTGTCTTTGGTCTGAATATCTCTGCTTTGATTTATCGGCTGTGACTAACCTTTTTCTGATTGACTCTTCTCTGGCTGCACTGTTCTATCTGTCACTGCTCTGATAGACTCTTTTCTTATTGAGTTGTTCTGACTGACTACTTTGACTGTGCATCTGACTGACTGCTTTGACTCTGTTCTGACTAAGCTGCTCTAACTGACTCTGTCTGACTGACTCTACTCTGACTGAATCTGCTCTGTGTGACACTGCTCTGACTGATTCTGATCTGACTGACTCCACTCTGACTGAATTTCCTCTTTCTGACACTGCTCTGACTGAGTCTGCTCTGACTGCACTTACTCTGAGTTACTTTACTTTGACTGAATCTGCTCTGATTGACTCTGCTCTGACTGATTCTGCTCTGACAGACCCTGCTCTGAGTGACTCGGCTCTGACTGACCCTGCTCTGACTGACTCAGCTCTGACAGACCCTAATCTGACTCACTCTGTTCAGACTGACTCTACTCTGAATGACTCTGCTCTAACTGACTCGGCTCTGACTGACTCTGCTCTGACTGACTCTGCTCTGAGTGACTCTGCTCGAACTAATTCTGCTCTGACTGACTCTGCTCTCACTGATTCTGCTCTGACAGACTCTATTCTGGCTGACTCTGATCTGAGTGACTCTGTTTTGAGCGACTCTGTTCTGACTGACTCTGCTCTAACTGACTCGGCTCTGACTGACTCTGCTCTGACTGACTCTGCTCTGAGTGACTCTGCTCTGACTGACTCTGCTCTGACAAACTCTTTTCTTACTGAGTTGCTCTGACTGACTGCTCTGACTGTGCAGCTCTGACTGCTTTCACTCTGTTCTGACTAAGCTGTTCCATCTGACTTTGGTCTGAATATCTCTGCTTTGATTTATCGGCTGTGACTAACCTTTTTCTGATTGACTCTTCTCTGACTGCACTGTTCTATCTGTCACTGCTCTGATAGACTCTTTTCTTACTGAGTTGTTCTGACTGACTACTTTGACTGTGCATCTGACTGACTGCTTTGACTCTGTTCTGACTAAGCTGCTCTAACTGACTCTGTCTGACTGACTCTACTCTGACTGAATCTGCTCTGTGTGACACTGCTCTGACTGATTCTGATCTGACTGACCCTGCTCTGTGAGACTCTGCTCTGACTGACTCTGATCTGACTGACCCTGCTCTGACTGAATCTGCTCTGACTGACTCCACTCTGACTGAATTTCCTCTGTGTGACACTGCTCTGACTGAGTCTGCTCTGACTGACTCTACTCTGAGTTACTTTACTTTGTCTGAATCTGCTCTGATTGACTCTGCTCTGACTGAATCTGCTCTGATTGACTCTATTCTAAATGACTCTGCTCTGACTGACTCTGCTCTGACAGACCCTGCTCTGAGTGACTCGGCTCTGACTGACCCTGCTCTGACTGACTCGGCTCTGACAGACCCTACTCTGACTGACTCTGTTCAGACTGACTCTACTCTGAATGACTCTGCTCTAACTGACTCAGCTCTGACTGACTCTGCTCTGACTGACTCTGCTCTGAGTGACTATGCTCTAACTAATTCTGCTCTGACTGACGATGTTCTGACTGACTCTGCCCTGGCTGACTCTGGTCTGACAGACCCTGCTCTAAGTGACACGGCTCTGACTGACCCTGCTCTGACCGACCCGGCTCTGACAGACCCTACTCTGACTGACTCTGTTCAGACTGACTCTACTCTGACTGACTCTGCTCTGACTGACTCTGGTCTGACAGACCCTGCTCTAAGTGACACGGCTCTGACTGACCCTGCTCTGACCGACCCGGCTCTGACAGACCCTACTCTGACTGACTCTGTTCAGACTGACTCTACTCTGACTGACTCTGCTCTGACTGATTCTGCACTGACTGACCCTGCTCTGGATAACTCTGCTCTGACTGATTCCGGTCTGACTGACTCTGCTCAAAATGATTCTGCTCTGACTGACTGTACTCTAACTGACCCTGCTCGGACTGACTCTGCTCTGACTGACTCTACTCTAACTGACTCTGCTCTGAAAGACTCTGCTCTCACTGATTCTGCTCTGACTGACTCTGCTCTGACTGATTCTGCTCTGACGGACCCTGCTCTGAGTGACTAGGCTCTGACTGACGCTGCTCTGACTGACTCGGCTCTGACAGACCCTACTCTGACTGACTCTATTCAGACTGACTCTACTCTGACTGACTCTACGCTGAGTTACTTTACTTTGTCTGAATCCGCTCTGATTGACTCTGCTCTGACTGACTCTGCTCTGACAAACTCTTTTCTTACTGAGTTGTTCTGACTGACTGCTCTGACTGTGCAGCTCTGACTGCTTTCACTCTGTTCTGATTAAGCTGTTCCATCTGACTTTGGTCTGAATATCTCTGCTTTGATTTATCGGCTGTGACTAACCTTTTTCTGATTGACTCTTCTCTGACTGCACTGTTCTATCTGTCACTGCTCTGATAGACTCTTTTCTTACTGAGTTGTTCTGACTGACTACTTTGACTGTGCATCTGACTGACTGCTTTGACTCTGTTCTGACTAAGCTGCTCTAACTGACTCTGTCTGACTGACTCTACTCTGACTGAATCTGCTTTGTGTGACACTGCTCTGACTGATTCTGATCTGACTGACTCCACTCTGACTGAATTTCCTCTTTGTGACACTGCTCTGACTGAGTCTGCTCTGACTGACACTACTCTGAGTTACTTTACTTTGACTGAATCTGCTCTGATTGACTCTGCTCTGACTGACTCTGCTCTGACAGACCCTGCTCTGAGTGACTCGGCTCTGACTGACCCTGCTCTGACTGACTCAGCTCTGACAGACCCTAATCTGACTCACTCTGTTCAGACTGACTCTACTCTGAATGACTCTGCTCTAACTGACTCGGCTCTGACTGACTCTGCTCTGACTGACTCTGCTCTGAGTGACTCTGCTCTAACTAATTCTGCTCTGACTGACTCTGCTCTGACTGATTTTGCTCTGACAGACTCTATTCTGGCTGACTCTGATCTGAGTGACTCTGTTTTGAGCGACTCTGTTCTGACTGACTCTGCTCTAACTGACTCGGCTCTGACTGACTCTGCTCTGACTGACTCGGCTCTGAGTGACTCTGCTCTGACTGACTCTGCTCTGACAAACTCTTTTCTTACTGAGTTGCTCTGACTGACTGCTCTGACTGTGCAGCTTTGACTGCTTTCACTCTGTTCTGACTAAGCTGTTCCATCTGACTTTGGTCTGAATATCTCTGCTTTGATTTATCGGCTGTGACTAACCTTTTTCTGATTGACTCTTCTCTGACTGCACTGTTCTATCTGTCACTGCTCTGATAGACTCTTTTCTTACTGAGTTGTTCTGACTGACTACTTTGACTGTGCATCTGACTGACTGCTTTGACTCTGTTCTGACTAAGCAGCTCTAACTGACTCTGTCTGACTGACTCTACTCTGACTGAATCTGCTCTGTGTGACACTGCTCTGACTGATTCTGATCTGACTGACCCTGCTCTGTGAGACTCTGCTCTGACTGACTCTGATCTGACTGACCCTGCTCTGACTGAATCTGCTCTGACTGACTCCACTCTGACTGAATTTCCTCTGTGTGACACTGCTCTGACTGAGTCTGCTCTGACTGACTCTACTCTGAGTTACTTTACTTTGTCTGAATCTGCTCTGATTGACTCTGCTCTGACTGAATCTGCTCTGATTGACTCTATTCTAAATGACTCTGCTCTGACTGACTCTGCTCTGACAGACCCTGCTCTGAGTGACTCGGCTCTGACTGACCCTGCTCTGACTGACTCGGCTCTGACAGACCCTACTCTGACTGACTCTGTTCAGACTGACTCTACTCTGAATGACTCTGCTCTAACTGACTCAGCTCTGACTGACTCTGCTCTGACTGACTCTGCTCTGAGTGACTATGCTCTAACTAATTCTACTCTGACTGACGATGTTCTGACTGACTCTGCTCTGACTGACTCTGGTCTGACAGACCCTACTCTGACTGACTCTATTCAGACTGACTCTACTCTGACTGACTCTACGCTGAGTTACTTTACTTTGTCTGAATCTGCTCTGATTGACTCTGCTCTGACTGACTGTGCTCTGACAAACTCTTTTCTTACTGAGTTGTTCTGACTGACTGCTCTGACTGTGCAGCTCTGACTGCTTTCACTCTGTTCTGATTAAGCTGTTCCATCTGACTTTGGTCTGAATATCTCTGCTTTGATTTATCGGCTGTGACTAACCTTTTTCTGATTGACTCTTCTCTGACTGCACTGTTCTATCTGTCACTGCTCTGATAGACTCTTTTCTTACTGAGTTGTTCTGACTGACTACTTTGACTGTGCATCTGACTGACTGCTTTGACTCTGTTCTGACTAAGCTGCTCTAACTGACTCTGTCTGACTGACTCTACTCTGACTGAATCTGCTCTGTGTGACACTGCTCTGACTGATTCTGATCTGACTGACCCTGCTCTGTGAGACTCTGCTCTGACTGACTCTGATCTGACTGACCCTGCTCTGACTGAATCTGCTCTGACTGACTCCACTCTGACTGAATTTCCTCTGTGTGACACTGCTCTGACTGAGTCTGCTCTGACTGACTCTACTCTGAGTTACTTTACTTTGTCTGAATCTGCTCTGATTGACTCTGCTCTGACTGAATCTGCTCTGATTGACTCTATTCTAAATGACTCTGCTCTGACTGACTCTGCTCTGACAGACCCTGCTCTGAGTGACTCGGCTCTGACTGACCCTGCTCTGACTGACTCGGCTCTGACAGACCCTACTCTGACTGACTCTGTTCAGACTGACTCTACTCTGAATGACTCTGCTCTAACTGACTCAGCTCTGACTGACTCTGCTCTGACTGACTCTGCTCTGAGTGACTATGCTCTAACTAATTCTACTCTGACTGACGATGTTCTGACTGACTCTGCTCTGACTGACTCTGGTCTGACAGACCCTACTCTGACTGACTCTATTCAGACTGACTCTACTCTGACTGACTCTACGCTGAGTTACTTTACTTTGTCTGAATCTGCTCTGATTGACTCTGCTCTGACTGACTCTGCTCTGACAAACTCTTTTCTTACTGAGTTGTTCTGACTGACTACTCTGACTGTGCAGCTCTGACTGCTTTCACTCTGTTCTGATTAAGCTGTTCCATCTGACTTTGGTCTGAATATCTCTGCTTTGATTTATCGGCTGTGACTAACCTTTTTCTGATTGACTCTTCTCTGACTGCACTGTTCTATCTGTCACTGCTCTGATAGACTCTTTTCTTACTGAGTTGTTCTGACTGACTACTTTGACTGTGCATCTGACTGACTGCTTTGACTCTGTTCTGACTAAGCTGCTCTAACTGACTCTGTCTGACTGACTCTACTCTGACTGAATCTGCTCTGTGTGACACTGCTCTGACTGATTCTGATCTGACTGACCCTGCTCTGTGAGACTCTGCTCTGACTGACTCTGATCTGACTGACCCTGCTCTGACTGAATCTGCTCTGACTGACTCCACTCTGACTGAATTTCCTCTGTGTGACACTGCTCTGACTGACTCTGCTCTGACTGACTCTACTCTGAGTTACTTTACTTTGTCTGAATCTGCTCTGATTGACTCTGCTCTGACTGAATCTGCTCTGATTGACTCTATTCTAAATGACTCTGCTCTGACTGACTCTGCTCTGACAGACCCTGCTCTGAGTGACTCGGCTCTGACTGACCCTGCTCTTACTGACTCGGCTCTGACAGACCCTACTCTGACTGACTCTGTTCAGACTGACTCTACTCTGAATGACTCTGCTCTAACTGACTCAGCTCTGACTGACTCTGCTCTGACTGACTCTGCTCTGAGTGACTCTGCTCTAACTAATTCTGCTCTAACTGACGATGTTCTGACTGACTCTGCTCTGACTGACCCTGGTCTGACAGACCCTGCTCTAAGTGACACGGCTCTGACTGACCCTGCTCTGACCGACCCGGCTCTGACAGACCCTACTCTGACTGACTCTGTTCAGACTGACTCTACTCTGACTGACTCTGCTCTGACTGATTCTGCACTGACTGACCCTGCTCTGGATAACTCTGCTCTGACTGATTCCGGTCTGACTGACTCTGCTCAAAATGATTCTGCTCTGACTCACTGTACTCTAACTGACCCTGCTCGGACTGACTCTGCTCTGACTGACTCTACTCTAACTGACTCTGCTCTGAAAGACTCTGCTCTCACTGATTCTGCTCTGACTGACTCTGCTCTGACTGATTCTGCTCTGACAGACCCTGCTCTGAGTGACTTGGCTCTGACTGACGCTGCTCTGACTGACTCGGCTCTGACAGAACCTACTCTGACTGACTCTATTCAGACTGACTCTACTCTGACTGACTCTACGCTGAGTTACTTTACTTTGTCTGAATCTGCTCTGATTGACTCTGCTCTGACTGACTCTGCTCTGACAAACTCTTTTCTTACTGAGTTGTTCTGACTGACTGCTCTGACTGTGCAGCTCTGACTGCTTTCACTCTGTTCTGATTAAGCTGTTCCATCTGACTTTGGTCTGAATATCTCTGCTTTGATTTATCGGCTGTGACTAACCTTTTTCTGATTGACTCTTCTCTGACTGCACTGTTCTATCTGTCACTGCTCTGATAGACTCTTTTCTTACTGAGTTGTTCTGACTGACTACTTTGACTGTGCATCTGACTGACTGCTTTGACTCTGTTCTGACTAAGCTGCTCTAACTGACTCTGTCTGACTGACTCTACTCTGACTGAATCTGCTCTGTGTGACACTGCTCTGACTGATTCTGATCTGACTGACTCCACTCTGACTGAATTTCCTCTTTGTGACACTGCTCTGACTGAGTCTGCTCTGACTGACACTACTCTGAGTTACTTTACTTTGACTGAATCTGCTCTGATTGACTCTGCTCTGACTGACTCTGCTCTGACAGACCCTGCTCTGAGTGACTCGGCTCTGACTGACCCTGCTCTGACTGACTCAGCTCTGACAGACCCTAATCTGACTCACTCTGTTCAGACTGACTCTACTCTGAATGACTCTGCTCTAACTGACTCGGATCTGACTGACTCTGCTCTGACTGACTCTGCTCTGAGTGACTCTGCTCTAACTAATTCTGCTCTGACTGACTCTGCTCTGACTGATTCTGCTCTGACAGACTCTATTCTGGCTGACTCTGATCTGAGTGACTCTGTTTTGAGCGACTCTGTTCTGACTGACTCTGCTCTAACTGACTCGGCTCTGACTGACTCTGCTCTGACTGACTCTGCTCTGAGTGACTCTGCTCTGACTGACTCTGCTCTGACAAACTCTTTTCTTACTGAGTTGCTCTGACTGACTGCTCTGACTGTGCAGCTCTGACTGCTTTCACTCTGTTCTGACTAAGCTGTTCCATCTGACTTTGGTCTGAATATCTCTGCTTTGATTTATCGGCTGTGACTAACCTTTTTCTGATTGACTCTTCTCTGACTGCACTGTTCTATCTGTCACTGCTCTGATAGACTCTTTTCTTACTGAGTTGTTCTGACTGACTACTTTGACTGTGCATCTGACTGACTGCTTTGACTCTGTTCTGACTAAGCAGCTCTAACTGACTCTGTCTGACTGACTCTACTCTGACTGAATCTGCTCTGTGTGACACTGCTCTGACTGATTCTGATCTGACTGACCCTGCTCTGTGAGACTCTGCTCTGACTGACTCTGATCTGACTGACCCTGCTCTGACTGAATCTGCTCTGACTGACTCCACTCTGACTGAATTTCCTCTGTGTGACACTGCTCTGACTGAGTCTGCTCTGACTGACTCTACTCTGAGTTACTTTACTTTGTCTGAATCTGCTCTGATTGACTCTGCTCTGACTGAATCTGCTCTGATTGACTCTATTCTAAATGACTCTGCTCTGACTGACTCTGCTCTGACAGACCCTGCTCTGAGTGACTCGGCTCTGACTGACCCTGCTCTGACTGACTCGGCTCTGACAGACCCTACTCTGACTGACTCTGTTCAGACTGACTCTACTCTGAATGACTCTGCTCTAACTGACTCGGCTCTGACTGACTCTGCTCTGACTGACTCTGCTCTGAGTGACTCTGCTCTAACTAATTCTGCTCTAACTGACGATGTTCTGACTGACTCTGCTCTGACTGACTCTGGTCTGACAGACCCTGCTCTAAGTGACACGGCTCTGACTGACCCTGCTCTGACCGTCCCGGCTCTGACAGACCCTACTCTGACTGACTCTGTTCAGACTGACTCTACTCTGACTGACTCTGCTCTGACTGATTCTGCACTGACTGACCCTGCTCTGGATAACTCTGCTCTGACTGATTCCGGTCTGACTGACTCTGCTCAAAATGATTCTGCTCTGACTGACTGTACTCTAACTGACCCTGCTCGGACTGACTCTGCTCTGACTGACTCTACTCTAACTGACTCTGCTCTGAAAGACTCTGCTCTCACTGATTCTGCTCTGACTGACTCTGCTCTGACTGATTCTGCTCTGACGGACCCTGCTCTGAGTGACTTGGCTCTGACTGACGCTGCTCTGACTGACTCGGCTCTGACAGAACCTACTCTGACTGACTCTATTCAGACTGACTCTACTCTGACTGACTCTACGCTGAGTTACTTTACTTTGTCTGAATCTGCTCTGATTGACTCTGCTCTGACTGACTCTGCTCTGACAAACTCTTTTCTTACTGAGTTGTTCTGACTGACTGCTCTGACTGTGTAGCTCTGACTGCTTTCACTCTGTTCTGACTAAGCAGCTCTAACTGACTCTGTCTGACTGACTCTACTCTGACTGAATCTGCTCTGTGTGACACTGCTCTGACTGATTCTGATCTGACTGACCCTGCTCTGTGAGACTCTGCTCTGACTGACTCTGATCTGACTGACCCTGCTCTGACTGAATCTGCTCTGACTGACTCCACTCTGACTGAATTTCCTCTGTGTGACACTGCTCTGACTGAGTCTGCTCTGACTGACTCTACTCTGAGTTACTTTACTTTGTCTGAATCTGCTCTGATTGACTCTGCTCTGACTGAATCTGCTCTGATTGACTCTATTCTAAATGACTCTGCTCTGACTGACTCTGCTCTGACAGACCCTGCTCTGAGTGACTCGGCTCTGACTGACCCTGCTCTTACTGACTCGTCTCTGACAGACCCTACTCTGACTGACTCTGTTCAGACTGACTCTACTCTGAATGACTCTGCTCTAACTGACTCAGCTCTGACTGACTCTGCTCTGACTGACTCTGCTCTGAGTGACTCTGCTCTAACTAATTCTGCTCTAACTGACGATGTTCTGACTGACTCTGCTCTGACTGACCCTGGTCTGACAGACCCTGCTCTAAGTGACACGGCTCTGACAGACCCTACTCTGACAGACTCTGTTCAGACTGACTCTACTCTGACTGACTCTGCTCTGACTGATTCTGCACTGACTGACCCTGCTCTGGATAACTCTGCTCTGACTAATTCCGGTCTGACTGACTCTGCTCAAAATGATTCTGCTCTGACTCACTGTACTCTAACTGACCCTGCTCGGACTGACTCTGCTCTGACTGACTCTACTCTAACTGACTCTGCTCTGAAAGACTCTGCTCTCACTGATTCTGCTCTGACTGACTCTGCTCTGACTGATTCTGCTCTGACAGACCCTGCTCTGAGTGACTTGGCTCTGACTGACGCTGCTCTGACTGACTCGGCTCTGACAGACCCTACTCTGACTGACTCTATTCAGACTGACTCTACTCTGACTGACTTTACTCTGGGTTACTTTACTTTGTCTGAATCTGCTCTGATTGACTCTGCTCTGACTGACTCTGCTCTGACAAACTCTTTTCTTACTGAGTTGTTCTGACTGACTGCTCTGACTGTGCAGCTCTGACTGCTTTCACTCTGTTCTGACTAAGCTGTTCCATCTGTCTTTGGTCTGAATATCTCTGCTTTGATTTATCGGCTGTGACTAACCTTTTTCTGATTGACTCTTCTCTGACTGCACTGTTCTATCTGTCACTGCTCTGATAGACTCTTTTCTTATTGAGTTGTTCTGACTGACTACTTTGACTGTGCATCTGACTGACTGCTTTGACTCTGTTCTGACTAAGCTGCTCTAACTGACTCTGTCTGACTGACTCTACTCTGACTGAATCTGCTCTGTGTGACACTGCTCTGACTGATTCTGATCTGACTGACTCCACTCTGACTGAATTTCCTCTTTGTGACACTGCTCTGACTGAGTCTGCTCTGACTGACACTACTCTGAGTTACTTTACTTTGACTGAATCTGCTCTGATTGACTCTGCTCTGACTGATTCTGCTCTGACAGACCCTGCTCTGAGTGACTCGGCTCTGACTGACCCTGCTCTGACTGACTCAGCTCTGACAGACCCTAATCTGACTCACTCTGTTCAGACTGACTCTACTCTGAATGACTCTGCTCTAACTGACTCGGCTCTGACTGACTCTGCTCTGACTGACTCTGCTCTGAGTGACTCTGCTCTAACTAATTCTGCTCTGACTGACTCTGCTCTGACTGATTCTGCTCTGACAGACTCTATTCTGGCTGACTCTGATCTGAGTGACTCTGTTTTGAGCGACTCTGTTCTGACTGACTCTGCTCTAACTGACTCGGCTCTGACTGACTCTGCTCTGACTGACTCTGCTCTGAGTGACTCTGCTCTGACTGACTCTGCTCTGACAAACTCTTTTCTTACTGAGTTGCTCTGACTGACTGCTCTGACTGTGCAGCTCTGACTGCTTTCACTCTGTTCTGACTAAGCTGTTCCATCTGACTTTGGTCTGAATATCTCTGCTTTGATTTATCGGCTGTGACTAACCTTTTTCTGATTGACTCTTCTCTGACTGCACTGTTCTATCTGTCACTGCTCTGATAGACTCTTTTCTTACTGAGTTGTTCTGACTGACTACTTTGACTGTGCATCTGACTGACTGCTTTGACTCTGTTCTGACTAAGCAGCTCTAACTGACTCTGTCTGACTGACTCCACTCTGACTGAATCTGCTCTGTGTGACACTGCTCTGACTGATTCTGATCTGACTGACCCTGCTCTGTGAGACTCTGCTCTGACTGATTCTGATCTGACTGACCCTGCTCTGACTGACTCTGCTCTGACTGACTCCACTCTGACTGAATTTCCTCTGTGTGACACAGCTCTGACTGAGTCTGCTCTGACTGACTCTACTCTGAGTTACTTTACTTTGTCTGAATCTGCTCTGATTGACTCTGCTCTGACTGAATCTGCTCTGATTGACTCTATTCTAAATAACTCTGCTCTGACTGACTCTGCTCTGACAGACCCTGCTCTGAGTGACTCGGCTCTGACTGACCCTGCTCTGACTGACTCGGCTCTGACAGACCCTATTCTGACTGACTCTGTTCAGACTGACTCTACTCTGAATGACTCTGCTCTAACTGACTCGGCTCTGACTGACTCTGCTCTGACTGACTCTGCTCTGAGTGACTATGCTCTAACTAATTCTGCTCTGACTGACGATGTTCTGACTGACACTGCTCTGACTGACTCTGGTCTGACAGACCCTGCTCTAAGTGACACGGCTCTGACTGACCCAGCTCTGACCGACCCGGCTCTGACAGACCCTACTCTGACAGACTCTGTTCAGACTGACTCTACTCTGACTGACTCTGCTCTGACTGATTCTGCACTGACTGAGACTGCTCTGGATAACTCTGCTCTGACTAATTCCGGTCTGACTGACTCTGCTCAAAATGATTCTGCTCTGACTCACTGTACTCTAACTGACCCTGCTCGGACTGACTCTGCTCTCACTGACTCTACTCTAACTGACTCTGCTCTGAAAGACTCTGCTCTCACTGATTCTGCTCTGACTGACTCTGCTCTGACTGATTCTGCTCTGACAGACCCTGCTCTGAGTGACTTGGCTCTGACTGACGCTGCTCTGACTGACTCGGCTCTGACAGACCCTACTCTGACTGACTCTATTCAGACTGACTCTACTCTGACTGACTCTACTCTGGGTTACTTTACTTTGTCTGAATCTGCTCTGATTGACTCTGCTCTGACTGACTGTGCTCTGACAAACTCTTTTCTTACTGAGTTGTTCTGACTGACTGCTCTGACTGTGCAGCTCTGACTGCTTTCACTCTGTTCTGACTAAGCTGTTCCATCTGTCTTTGGTCTGAATATCTCTGCTTTGATTTATCGGCTGTGACTAACCTTTTTCTGATTGACTCTTCTCTGGCTGCACTGTTCTATCTGTCACTGCTCTGATAGACTCTTTTCTTACTGAGTTGTTCTGACTGACTACTTTGACTGTGCATCTGACTGACTGCTTTGACTCTGTTCTGACTAAGCTGCTCTAACTGACTCTGTCTGACTGACTCTACTCTGACTGAATCTGCTCTGTGTGACACTGCTCTGACTGATTCTGATCTGACTGACTCCACTCTGACTGAATTTCCTCTTTCTGACACTGCTCTGACTGAGTCTGCTCTGACTGCACTTACTCTGAGTTACTTTACTTTGACTGAATCTGCTCTGATTGACTCTGCTCTGACTGATTCTGCTCTGACAGACCCTGCTCTGAGTGACTCGGCTCTGACTGACCCTGCTCTGACTGACTCAGCTCTGACAGACCCTAATCTGACTCACTCTGTTCAGACTGACTCTACTCTGAATGACTCTGCTCTAACTGACTCGGCTCTGACTGACTCTGCTCTGACTGACTCTGCTCTGAGTGACTCTGCTCGAACTAATTCTGCTCTGACTGACTCTGCTCTCACTGATTCTGCTCTGACAGACTCTATTCTGGCTGACTCTGATCTGAGTGACTCTGTTTTGAGCGACTCTGTTCTGACTGACTCTGCTCTAACTGACTCGGCTCTGACTGACTCTGCTCTGACTGACTCTGCTCTGAGTGACTCTGCTCTGACTGACTCTGCTCTGACAAACTCTTTTCTTACTGAGTTGCTCTGACTGACTGCTCTGACTGTGCAGCTCTGACTGCTTTCACTCTGTTCTGACTAAGCTGTTCCATCTGACTTTGGTCTGAATATCTCTGCTTTGATTTATCGGCTGTGACTAACCTTTTTCTGATTGACTCTTCTCTGACTGCACTGTTCTATCTGTCACTGCTCTGATAGACTCTTTTCTTACTGAGTTGTTCTGACTGACTACTTTGACTGTGCATCTGACTGACTGCTTTGACTCTGTTCTGACTAAGCAGCTCTAACTGACTCTGTCTGACTGACTCTACTCTGACTGAATCTGCTCTGTGTGACACTGCTCTGACTGATTCTGATCTGACTGACCCTGCTCTGTGAGACTCTGCTCTGACTGACTCTGATCTGACTGACCCTGCTCTGACTGAATCTGCTCTGACTGACTCCACTCTGACTGAATTTCCTCTGTGTGACACTGCTCTGACTGAGTCTGCTCTGACTGACTCTACTCTGAGTTACTTTACTTTGTCTGAATCTGCTCTGATTGACTCTGCTCTGACTGAATCTGCTCTGATTGACTCTATTCTAAATGACTCTGCTCTGACTGACTCTGCTCTGACAGACCCTGCTCTGAGTGACTCGGCTCTGACTGACCCTGCTCTGACTGACTCGGCTCTGACAGACCCTACTCTGACTGACTCTGTTCAGACTGACTCTACTCTGAATGACTCTGCTCTAACTGACTCAGCTCTGACTGACTCTGCTCTGACTGACTCTGCTCTGAGTGACTATGCTCTAACTAATTCTGCTCTGACTGACGATGTTCTGACTGACTCTGCCCTGGCTGACTCTGGTCTGACAGACCCTGCTCTAAGTGACACGGCTCTGACTGCCCCTGCTCTGACCGACCCGGCTCTGACAGACCCTACTCTGACTGACTCTGTTCAGACTGACTCTACTCTGACTGACTCTGCTCTGACTGACTCTGGTCTGACAGACCCTGCTCTAAGTGACACGGCTCTGACTGACCCTGCTCTGACCGACCCGGCTCTGACAGACCCTACTCTGACTGACTCTGTTCAGACTGACTCTACTCTGACTGACTCTGCTCTGACTGATTCTGCACTGACTGACCCTGCTCTGGATAACTCTGCTCTGACTGATTCCGGTCTGACTGACTCTGCTCAAAATGATTCTGCTCTGACTGACTGTACTCTAACTGACCCTGCTCGGACTGACTCTGCTCTGACTGACTCTACTCTAACTGACTCTGCTCTGAAAGACTCTGCTCTCACTGATTCTGCTCTGACTGACTCTGCTCTGACTGATTCTGCTCTGACGGACCCTGCTCTGAGTGACTAGGCTCTGACTGACGCTGCTCTGACTGACTCGGCTCTGACAGACCCTACTCTGACTGACTCTATTCAGACTGACTCTACTCTGACTGACTCTACGCTGAGTTACTTTACTTTGTCTGAATCTGCTCTGATTGACTCTGCTCTGACTGACTCTGCTCTGACAAACTCTTTTCTTACTGAGTTGTTCTGACTGACTGCTCTGACTGTGCAGCTCTGACTGCTTTCACTCTGTTCTGATTAAGCTGTTCCATCTGACTTTGGTCTGAATATCTCTGCTTTGATTTATCGGCTGTGACTAACCTTTTTCTGATTGACTCTTCTCTGACTGCACTGTTCTATCTGTCACTGCTCTGATAGACTCTTTTCTTACTGAGTTGTTCTGACTGACTACTTTGACTGTGCATCTGACTGACTGCTTTGACTCTGTTCTGACTAAGCTGCTCTAACTGACTCTGTCTGACTGACTCTACTCTGACTGAATCTGCTCTGTGTGACACTGCTCTGACTGATTCTGATCTGACTGACTCCACTCTGACTGAATTTCCTCTTTGTGACACTGCTCTGACTGAGTCTGCTCTGACTGACACTACTCTGAGTTACTTTACTTTGACTGAATCTGCTCTGATTGACTCTGCTCTGACTGACTCTGCTCTGACAGACCCTGCTCTGAGTGACTCGGCTCTGACTGACCCTGCTCTGACTGACTCAGCTCTGACAGACCCTAATCTGACTCACTCTGTTCAGACTGACTCTACTCTGAATGACTCTGCTCTAACTGACTCGGCTCTGACTGACTCTGCTCTGACTGACTCTGCTCTGAGTGACTCTGCTCTAACTAATTCTGCTCTGACTGACTCTGCTCTGACTGATTCTGCTCTGACAGACTCTATTCTGGCTGACTCTGATCTGAGTGACTCTGTTTTGAGCGACTCTGTTCTGACTGACTCTGCTCTAACTGACTCGGCTCTGACTGACTCTGCTCTGACTGACTCGGCTCTGAGTGACTCTGCTCTGACTGACTCTGCTCTGACAAACTCTTTTCTTACTGAGTTGCTCTGACTGACTGCTCTGACTGTGCAGCTTTGACTGCTTTCACTCTGTTCTGACTAAGCTGTTCCATCTGACTTTGGTCTGAATATCTCTGCTTTGATTTATCGGCTGTGACTAACCTTTTTCTGATTGACTCTTCTCTGACTGCACTGTTCTATCTGTCACTGCTCTGATAGACTCTTTTCTTACTGAGTTGTTCTGACTGACTACTTTGACTGTGCATCTGACTGACTGCTTTGACTCTGTTCTGACTAAGCAGCTCTAACTGACTCTGTCTGACTGACTCTACTCTGACTGAATCTGCTCTGTGTGACACTGCTCTGACTGATTCTGATCTGACTGACCCTGCTCTGTGAGACTCTGCTCTGACTGACTCTGATCTGACTGACCCTGCTCTGACTGAATCTGCTCTGACTGACTCCACTCTGACTGAATTTCCTCTGTGTGACACTGCTCTGACTGAGTCTGCTCTGACTGACTCTACTCTGAGTTACTTTACTTTGTCTGAATCTGCTCTGATTGACTCTGCTCTGACTGAATCTGCTCTGATTGACTCTATTCTAAATGACTCTGCTCTGACTGACTCTGCTCTGACAGACCCTGCTCTGAGTGACTCGGCTCTGACTGACCCTGCTCTGACTGACTCGGCTCTGACAGACCCTACTCTGACTGACTCTGTTCAGACTGACTCTACTCTGAATGACTCTGCTCTAACTGACTCAGCTCTGACTGACTCTGCTCTGACTGACTCTGCTCTGAGTGACTATGCTCTAACTAATTCTACTCTGACTGACGATGTTCTGACTGACTCTGCTCTGACTGACTCTGGTCTGACAGACCCTACTCTGACTGACTCTATTCAGACTGACTCTACTCTGACTGACTCTACGCTGAGTTACTTTACTTTGTCTGAATCTGCTCTGATTGACTCTGCTCTGACTGACTCTGCTCTGACAAACTCTTTTCTTACTGAGTTGTTCTGACTGACTGCTCTGACTGTGCAGCTCTGACTGCTTTCACTCTGTTCTGATTAAGCTGTTCCATCTGACTTTGGTCTGAATATCTCTGCTTTGATTTATCGGCTGTGACTAACCTTTTTCTGATTGACTCTTCTCTGACTGCACTGTTCTATCTGTCACTGCTCTGATAGACTCTTTTCTTACTGAGTTGTTCTGACTGACTACTTTGACTGTGCATCTGACTGACTGCTTTGACTCTGTTCTGACTAAGCTGCTCTAACTGACTCTGTCTGACTGACTCTACTCTGACTGAATCTGCTCTGTGTGACACTGCTCTGACTGATTCTGATCTGACTGACCCTGCTCTGTGAGACTCTGCTCTGACTGACTCTGATCTGACTGACCCTGCTCTGACTGAATCTGCTCTGACTGACTCCACTCTGACTGAATTTCCTCTGTGTGACACTGCTCTGACTGAGTCTGCTCTGACTGACTCTACTCTGAGTTACTTTACTTTGTCTGAATCTGCTCTGATTGACTCTGCTCTAACTGAATCTGCTCTGATTGACTCTATTCTAAATGACTCTGCTCTGACTGACTCTGCTCTGACAGACCCTGCTCTGAGTGACTCGGCTCTGACTGACCCTGCTCTTACTGACTCGGCTCTGACAGACCCTACTCTGACTGACTCTGTTCAGACTGACTCTACTCTGAATGACTCTGCTCTAACTGACTCAGCTCTGACTGACTCTGCTCTGACTGACTCTGCTCTGAGTGACTCTGCTCTAACTAATTCTGCTCTAACTGACGATGTTCTGACTGACTCTGCTCTGACTGACCCTGGTCTGACAGACACTGCTCTAACTGACACGGCTCTGACTGACCCTGCTCTGACCGACCCGGCTCTGACAGACCCTACTCTGACTGACTCTGTTCAGACTGACTCTACTCTGACTGACTCTGCTCTGACTGATTCAGCACTGACTGACCCTGCTCTGGATAACTCTGCTCTGACTGATTCCGGTCTGACTGACTCTGCTCAAAATGATTCTGCTCTGACTGACTGTACTCTAACTGACCCTGCTCGGACTGACTCTGCTCTGACTGACTCTACTCTAACTGACTCTGCTCTGAAAGACTCTGCTCTCACTGATTCTGCTCTGACTGACTCTGCTCTGACTGATTCTGCTCTGACGGACCCTGCTCTGAGTGACTTGGCTCTGACTGACGCTGCTCTGACTGACTCGGCTCTGACAGACCCTACTCTGACTGACTCTATTCAGACTGACTCTACTCTGACTGACTCTACGCTGAGTTACTTTACTTTGTCTGAATCTGCTCTGATTGACTCTGCTCTGACTGACTCTGCTCTGACAAACTCTTTTCTTACTGAGTTGTTCTGACTGACTGCTCTGACTGTGCAGCTCTGACTGCTTTCACTCTGTTCTGATTAAGCTGTTCCATCTGACTTTGGTCTGAATATCTCTGCTTTGATTTATCGGCTGTGACTAACCTTTTTCTGATTGACTCTTCTCTGACTGCACTGTTCTATCTGTCACTGCTCTGATAGACTCTTTTCTTACTGAGTTGTTCTGACTGACTACTTTGACTGTGCATCTGACTGACTGCTTTGACTCTGTTCTGACTAAGCTGCTCTAACTGACTCTGTCTGACTGACTCTACTCTGACTGAATCTGCTCTGTGTGACACTGCTCTGACTGATTCTGATCTGACTGACTCCACTCTGACTGAATTTCCTCTTTGTGACACTGCTCTGACTGAGTCTGCTCTGACTGACACTACTCTGAGTTACTTTACTTTGACTGAATCTGCTCTGATTGACTCTGCTCTGACTGACTCTGCTCTGACAGACCCTGCTCTGAGTGACTCGGCTCTGACTGACCCTGCTCTGACTGACTCAGCTCTGACAGACCCTAATCTGACTCACTCTGTTCAGACTGACTCTACTCTGAATGACTCTGCTCTAACTGACTCGGCTCTGACTGACTCTACTCTGACTGACTCTGCTCTGAGTGACTCTGCTCTAACTAATTCTGCTCTGACTGACTCTGCTCTGACTGATTCTGCTCTGACAGACTCTATTCTGGCTGACTCTGATCTGAGTGACTCTGTTTTGAGCGACTCTGTTCTGACTGACTCTGCTCTAACTGACTCGGCTCTGACTGACTCTGCTCTGACTGACTCTGCTCTGAGTGACTCTGCTCTGACTGACTCTGCTCTGACAAACTCTTTTCTTACTGAGTTGCTCTGACTGACTGCTCTGACTGTGCAGCTCTGACTGCTTTCACTCTGTTCTGACTAAGCTGTTCCATCTGACTTTGGTCTGAATATCTCTGCTTTGATTTATCGGCTGTGACTAACCTTTTTCTGATTGACTCTTCTCTGACTGCACTGTTCTATCTGTCACTGCTCTGATAGACTCTTTTCTTACTGAGTTGTTCTGACTGACTACTTTGACTGTGCATCTGACTGACTGCTTTGACTCTGTTCTGACTAAGCAGCTCTAACTGACTCTGTCTGACTGACTCTACTCTGACTGAATCTGCTCTGTGTGACACTGCTCTGACTGATTCTGATCTGACTGACCCTGCTCTGTGAGACTCTGCTCTGACTGACTCTGATCTGACTGACCCTGCTCTGACTGAATCTGCTCTGACTGACTCCACTCTGACTGTATTTCCTCTGTGTGACACTGCTCTGACTGAGTCTGCTCTGACTGACTCTACTCTGAGTTACTTTACTTTGTCTGAATCTGCTCTGATTGACTCTGCTCTGACTGAATCTGCTCTGATTGACTCTATTCTAAATGACTCTGCTCTGACTGACTCTGCTCTGACAGACCCTGCTCTGAGTGACTCGGCTCTGACTGACCCTGCTCTGACTGACTCGGCTCTGACAGACCCTACTCTGACTGACTCTGTTCAGACTGACTCTACTCTGAATGACTCTGCTCTAACTGACTCGGCTCTGACTGACTCTGCTCTGACAAACTCTTTTCTTACTGAGTTGTTCTGACTGACTGCTCTGACTGTGCAGCTCTGACTGCTTTCACTCTGTTCTGATTAAGCTGTTCCATCTGACTTTGGTCTGAATATCTCTGCTTTGATTTATCGGCTGTGACTAACCTTTTTCTGATTGACTCTTCTCTGACTGCACTGTTCTATCTGTCACTGCTCTGATAGACTCTTTTCTTACTGAGTTGTTCTGACTGACTACTTTGACTGTGCATCTGACTGACTGCTTTGACTCTGTTCTGACTAAGCTGCTCTAACTGACTCTGTCTGAC
Source organism: Mobula birostris (assembly GCF_030028105.1). NCBI lineage: Eukaryota > Metazoa > Chordata > Chondrichthyes > Myliobatiformes > Myliobatidae > Mobula > Mobula birostris. The sequence continues at coordinate 167,372 of NW_027278290.1, forward strand.
TGACTCTACTCTGACTGAATCTGCTCTGTGTGACACTGCTCTGACTGATTCTGATCTGACTGACTCCACTCTGACTGAATTTCCTCTTTGTGACACTGCTCTGACTGAGTCTGCTCTGACAGACACTACTCTGAGTTACTTTACTTTGACTGAATCTGCTCTGATTGACTCTGCTCTGACTGACTCTGCTCTGACAGACCCTGCTCTGAGTGACTCGGCTCTGACTGACCCTGCTCTGACTGACTCAGCTCTGTCAGACCCTAATCTGACTCACTCTGTTCAGACTGACTCTACTCTGAATGACTCTGCTCTAACTGACTCGGCTCTGACTGACTCTGCTCTGACTGACTCTGCTCTGAGTGACTCTGCTCTAACTAATTCTGCTCTGACTGACTCTGCTCTGACTGATTCTGCTCTGACAGACTCTATTCTGGCTGACTCTGATCTGAGTGACTCTGTTTTGAGCGACTCTGTTCTGACTGACTCTGCTCTAACTGACTCGGCTCTGACTGACTCTGCTCTGAGTGACTCTGCTCTAACTAATTCTGCTCTGAATGACTCTGCTCTGACTGATTCTGCTCTGACAGACTCTATTCTGGCTGACTCTGATCTGAGTGACTCTGTTTTGAGCGACTCTGTTCTGACTGACTCTGTTCTAACTGACTCGGCTCTGACTGACTCTGCTCTGACTGACTCTGCTCTGAGTGACTCTGCTCTGACTGACTCTGCTCTGACAAACTCTTTTCTTACTGAGTTGCTCTGACTGACTGCTCTGACTGTGCAGCTCTGACTGCTTTCACTCTGTTCTGACTAAGCTGTTCCATCTGACTTTGGTCTGAATATCTCTGCTTTGATTTATCGGCTGTGACTAACCTTTTTCTGATTGACTCTTCTCTGACTGCACTGTTCTATCTGTCACTGCTCTGATAGACTCTTTTCTTACTGAGTTGTTCTGACTGACTACTTTGACTGTGCATCTGACTGACTGCTTTGACTCTGTTCTGACTAAGCAGCTCTAACTGACTCTGTCTGACTGACTCTACTCTGACTGAATCTGCTCTGTGTGACACTGCTCTGACTGATTCTGATCTGACTGACCCTGCTCTGTGAGACTCTGCTCTGACTGACTCTGATCTGACTGACCCTGCTCTGACTGAATCTGCTCTGACTGACTCCACTCTGACTGAATTTCCTCTGTGTGACACTGCTCTGACTGAGTCTGCTCTGACTGACTCTACTCTGAGTTACTTTACTTTGTCTGAATCTGCTCTGATTGACTCTGCTCTGACTGAATCTGCTCTGATTGACTCTATTCTAAATGACTCTGCTCTGACTGACTCTGCTCTGACAGACCCTGCTCTGAGTGACTCGGCTCTGACTGACCCTGCTCTGACTGACTCGGCTCTGACAGACCCTACTCTGACTGACTCTGTTCAGACTGACTCTACTCTGAATGACTCTGCTCTAACTGACTCAGCTCTGACTGACTCTGCTCTGACTGACTCTGCTCTGAGTGACTCTGCTCTAACTAATTCTGCTCTGACTGACGATGTTCTGACTGACTCTGCTCTGACTGACTCTGGTCTGACAGACCCTGCTCTAAGTGACACGGCTCTGACTGACCCTGCTCTGACCGACCCGGCTCTGACAGACCCTACTCTGACTGACTCTGTTCAGACTGACTCTACTCTGACTGACTCTGCTCTGACTGATTCTGCACTGACTGACCCTGCTCTGGATAACTCTGCTCTGACTGATTCCGGTCTGACTGACTCTGCTCAAAATGATTCTGCTCTGACTGACTGTACTCTAACTGACCCTGCTCGGACTGACTCTGCTCTGACTGACTCTACTCTAACTGACTCTGCTCTGAAAGACTCTGCTCTCACTGATTCTGCTCTGACTGACTCTGCTCTGACTGATTCTGCTCTGACGGACCCTGCTCTGAGTGACTTGGCTCTGACTGACGCTGCTCTGACTGACTCGGCTCTGACAGACCCTACTCTGTCTGACTCTATTCAGACTGACTCTACTCTGACTGACTCTACGCTGAGTTACTTTACTTTGTCTGACTCTGCTCTGAGTGACTCTGCTCTGACTGACTCTGCTCTGACAAACTCTTTTCTTACTGAGTTGTTCTGACTGACTGCTCTGACTGTGCAGCTCTGACTGCTTTCACTCTGTTCTGATTAAGCTGTTCCATCTGACTTTGGTCTGAATATCTCTGCTTTGATTTATCGGCTGTGACTAACCTTTTTCTGATTGACTCTTCTCTGACTGCACTGTTCTATCTGTCACTGCTCTGATAGACTCTTTTCTTACTGAGTTGTTCTGACTGACTACTTTGACTGTGCATCTGACTGACTGCTTTGACTCTGTTCTGACTAAGCAGCTCTAACTGACTCTGTCTGACTGACTCTACTCTGACTGAATCTGCTCTGTGTGACACTGCTCTGACTGATTCTGATCTGACTGACCCTGCTCTGTGAGACTCTGCTCTCTGACTGAATCTGCTCTGACTGACTCTGCTCTGACTGACTCCACTCTGACTGAATTTCCTCTGTGTGACACTGGTCTGACTGACTCTGCTCTGACTGACTCTATTCTGAGTTACTTTACTTTGTCTGAATCTGATCTGATTGACTCTGCTCTGACTGAATCTGCTCTCATTGACTCTATTCTAAATGACTCTGCTCTGACTGACTCTGCTCTGACAGACCCTGCTCTGAGTGACTTGGCTCTGACTGACCCTGCTCTGACTGACTCGGCTCTGACAGACCCTACTCTGACTGAATCTGTTCAGACTGACTCTACTCTGAATGACTCTGCTCTAACTGACTCAGCTCTGACTGACTCTGCTCTGACTGACTCTGCTCTGAGTGACTCTGCTCTAACTAATTCTGCTCTAACTGACGATCTTCTGACTGACTCTGGTCTGACAGACCCTGCTCTAAGTGACACGGCTCTGACTGACCCTGCTCTGACCGACCCGGCTCTGACAGACCCTACTCTGACTGACTCTGTTCAGACTGACTCTACTCTGACTGACTCTGCTCTGACTGATTCTGCACTGACTGACCCTGCTCTGGATAACTCTGCTCTGATTGATTCCGGTCTGACTGACTCTGCTCAAAATGATTCTGCTCTGACTGACTGTACTCTAACTGACCCTGCTCGGACTGACTCTGCTCTGACTGACTCTACTCTAACTGACTCTGCTCTGAAAGACTCTGCTCTCACTGATTCTGCTCTGACCGACTCTGCTCTGACTGATTCTGCACTGACTGACCCTGCTCTGGATAACTCTGCTCTGACTGATTCCGGTCTGACTGACTCTGCTCAAAATGATTCTGCTCTGACTGACTGTACTCTAACTGACCCTGCTCGGACTGACTCTGCTCTGACTGACTCTACTCTAACTGACTCTGCTCTGAAAGACTCTGCTCTCACTGATTCTGCTCTGACCGACTCTGCTCTGACTGATTCTGCTCTGACAGACCCTGCTCTGAGTGACTTGGCTCTGACTGACGCTGCTCTGACTGACTCGGCTCTGACAGACCCTACTCTGACTGACTCTGTTCAGACTGACTCTACTCTGACTGACTCTACTCTGAGTTACTTTACTTTGTCTGAATCTGCTCTGATTGACACTGCTCTGACTGAATCTGCTCTGATTGACTCTATTCTAAATGATTCTGCTCTGACGGACTCTGCTCTGACAGACCCTGCTCTGAGTGACTTGGCTCTGACTGACGCTGCTCTGACTGACTCGGCTCTGACAGACCCTACTCTGACTGACTCTGTTCAGACTGACTCTACTCTGACTGACTCTACTCTGAGTTACTTTACTTTGTCTGAATCTGCTCTGATTGACTCTGCTCTGACTGAATCTGCTCTGATTGACTCTATTCTAAATGACTCTGCTCTGACAGACACTGCTCTGAGTGACTCGGCTCTGACTGACTTTGCTCTGACTGACTCGGCTCTGACTGACTCTGCTCTGACTGACCCTGCTCTGACTGACTCTGCTCTGACTGACTCTGCTCTGACTGACTCTGCTCTGACAAACTCTTTTCTTACTGAGTTGTTCTGACTGACTGCTCTGACTGTGCAGCTCTGACTGCTTTCACTCTGTTCTGACTAAGCTGTTCCATCTGTCTTTGGTCTGAATATCTCTGCTTTGATTTATCGGCTGTGACTAACCTTTTTCTGATTGACACTTCTCTGGCTGCACTGTTCTATCTGTCACTGCTCTGATAGACTCTTTTCTTATTGAGTTGTTCTGACTGACTACTTTGACTGTGCATCTGACTGACTGCTTTGACTCTGTTCTGACTAAGCTGCTCTAACTGACTCTGTCTGACTGACTCTACTCTGACTGAATCTGCTCTGTGTGACACTGCTCTGACTGATTCTGATCTGACTGACTCCACTCTGACTGAATTTCCTCTTTGTGACACTGCTCTGACTGAGTCTGCTCTGACTGACACTACTCTGAGTTACTTTACTTTGACTGAATCTGCTCTGATTGACTCTGCTCTGACTGATTCTGCTCTGACAGACCCTGCTCTGAGTGACTCGGCTCTGACTGACCCTGCTCTGACTGACTCAGCTCTGACAGACCCTAATCTGACTCACTCTGTTCAGACTGACTCTACTCTGAATGACTCTGCTCTAACTGACTCGGCTCTGACTGACTCTGCTCTGACTGACTCTGCTCTGAGTGACTCTGCTCTAACTAATTCTGCTCTGACTGACTCTGCTCTGACAGAGTCTATTCTGGCTGACTCTGATCTGAGTGACTCTGTTTTTAGCGACTCTGTTCTGACTGACTTTGCTCTAACTGACTCGGCTCTGACTGACTCTGCTCTGACTGACTCTGCTCTGAGTGACTCTGCTCTGACTGACTCTGCTCTGACAAACTCTTTTCTTACTGAGTTGCTCTGACTGACTGCTCTGACTGTGCAGCTCTGACTGCTTTCACTCTGTTCTGACTAAGCTGTTCCATCTGACTTTGGTCTGAATATCTCTGCTTTGATTTATCGGCTGTGACTAACCTTTTTCTGATTGACTCTTCTCTGACTGCACTGTTCTATCTATCACTGCTCTGATAGACTCTTTTCTTACTGAGTTGTTCTGACTGACTACTTTGACTGTGCATCTGACTGACTGCTTTGACTCTGTTCTGACTAAGCAGCTCTAACTGACTCTGTCTGACTGACTCTACTCTGACTGAATCTGCTCTGTGTGACACTGCTCTGACTGATTCTGATCTGACTGACCCTGCTCTGTGAGACTCTGCTCTGACTGACTCTGATCTGACTGACCCTGCTCTGACTGAATCTGCTCTGACTGACTCCACTCTGACTGAATTTCCTCTGTGTGACACTGCTCTGACTGAGTCTGCTCTGACTGACTCTACTCTGAGTTACTTTACTTTGTCTGAATCTGCTCTGATTGACTCTGCTCTGACTGAATCTGCTCTGATTGACTCTATTCTAAATGACTCTGCTCTGACTGACTCTGCTCTGACAGACCCTGCTCTGAGTGACTCGGCTCTGACTGACCCTGCTCTGACTGACTCGGCTCTGACAGACCCTACTCTGACTGACTCTGTTCAGACTGACTCTACTCTGAATGACTCTGCTCTAACTGATTCAGCTCTGACTGACTCTGCTCTGACTGACTCTGCTCTGAGTGACTCTGCTCTAACTAATTCTGCTCTGACTGACGATGTTCTGACTGACTCTGCTCTGACTGACTCTGGTCTGACAGACCCTGCTCTAAGTGACACGGCTCTGACTGACCCTGCTCTGACCAACCCGGCTCTGACAGACCCTACTCTGACTGACTCTGTTCAGACTGACTCTACTCTGACTGACTCTGCTCTGACTGATTCTGCACTGACTGACCCTGCTCTGGATAACTCTGCTCTGACTGATTCCGGTCTGACTGACTCTGCTCAAAATGATTCTGCTCTGACTGACTGTACTCTAACTGACCCTGCTCGGACTGACTCTGCTCTGACTGACTCTACTCTAACTGACTCTGCTCTGAAAGACTCTGCTCTCACTGATTCTGCTCTGACTGACTCTGCTCTGACTGATTCTGCTCTGACGGACCCTGCTCTGAGTGACTTGGCTCTGACTGACGCTGCTCTGACTGACTCGGCTCTGACAGACCCTACTCTGACTGACTCTATTCAGACTGACTCTACTCTGACTGACTCTACGCTGAGTTACTTTACTTTGTCTGAATCTGCTCTGATTGACTCTGCTCTGACTGACTCTGCTCTGACAAACTCTTTTCTTACTGAGTTGTTCTGACTGACTGCTCTGACTGTGCAGCTCTGACTGCTTTCACTCTGTTCTGATTAAGCTGTTCCATCTGACTTTGGTCTGAATATCTCTGCTTTGATTTATCGGCTGTGACTAACCTTTTTCTGATTGACACTTCTCTGACTGCACTGTTCTATCTGTCACTGCTCTGATAGACTCTTTTCTTACTGAGTTGTTCTGACTGACTACTTTGACTGTGCATCTGATTGACTGCTTTGACTCTGTTCTGACTAAGCTGCTCTAACTGACTCTGTCTGACTGACTCTACTCTGGCTGAATCTGCTCTGTGTGACACTGCTCTGACTGATTCTGATCTGACTGACTCCACTCTGACTGAATTTCCTCTTTGTGACACTGCTCTGACTGAGTCTGCTCTGACTGACACTACTCTGAGTTACTTTACTTTGACTGAATCTGCTCTGATTGACTCTGCTCTGACTGACTCTGCTCTGACAGACCCTGCTCTGAGTGACTCGGCTCTGACTGACCCTGCTCTGACTGACTCAGCTCTGACAGACCCTAATCTGACTCACTCTGTTCAGACTGACTCTACTCTGAATGACTCTGCTCTAACTGACTCGGCTCTGACTGACTCTGCTCTGACTGACTCTGCTCTGAGTGACTCTGCTCTAACTAATTCTGCTCTGACTGACTCTGCTCTGACAGACTCTATTCTGGCTGACTCTGATCTGAGTGACTCTGTTTTGAGCGACTCTGTTCTGACTGACTCTGCTCTAACTGACTCGGCTCTGACTGACTCTGCTCTGACTGACTCTGCTCTGAGTGACTCTGCTCTGACTGACTCTGCTCTGACAAACGCTTTTCTTACTGAGTTGCTCTGACTGACTGCTCTGACTGTGCAGCTCTGACTGCTTTCACTCTGTTCTGACTAAGCTGTTCCATCTGACTTTGATCTGAATATCTCTGCTTTGATTTATCGGCTGTGACTAACCTTTTTCTGATTGACTCTTCTCTGACTGCACTGTTCTATCTGTCACTGCTCTGATAGACTCTTTTCTTACTGAGTTGTTCTGACTGACTACTTTGACTGTGCATCTGACTGACTGCTTTGACTCTGTTCTGACTAAGCAGCTCTAACTGACTCTGTCTGACTGACTCCACTCTGACTGTATCTGCTCTGTGTGACACTGCTCTGACTGATTCTGATCTGACTGACCCTGCTCTGTGAGACTCTGCTCTGACTGACTCTGATCTGACTGACCCTGCTCTGACTGACTCCGCTCTGACTGACTCCACTCTGACTGACTCCACTCTGACTGAATTTCCTCTGTGTGACACTGCTCTGACTGAGTCTGCTCTGACTGACTCTACTCTGAGTTACTTTACTTTGTCTGAATCTGCTCTGATTGACTCTGCTCTGACTGAATCTGCTCTGATTGATTCTATTCTAAATAACTCTGCTCTGACTGACTCTGCTCTGACAGACCCTGCTCTGAGTGACTCGGCTCTGACTGACCCTGCTCTTACTGACTCTGCTCTGACAGACCCTATTCTGACTGACTCTGTTCAGACTGACTCTACTCTGAATGACTCTGCTCTAACTGACTCGGCTCTGACTGACTCTGCTCTGACTGACTCTGCTCTGAGTGACTATGCTCTAACTAATTCTGCTCTGACTGACGATGTTCTGACTGACACTGCTCTGACTGACTCTGGTCTGACAGACCCTGCTCTAAGTGACACTGCTCTGACTGACCCTGCTCTGACCGACCCGGCTCTGACAGACCCTACTCTGACAGACTCTGTTCAGACTGACTCTACTCTGACTGACTCTGCTCTGACTGATTCTGCACTGACTGACCCTGCTCTGGATAACTCTGCTCTGACTAATTCCGGTCTGACTGACTCTGCTCAAAATGATTCTGCTCTGACTGACTGTACTCTAACTGACCCTGCTCGGACTGACTCTGCTCTGACTGACTCTACTCTAACTGACTCTGCTCTGAAAGACTCTGCTCTGAAAGACTCTGCTCTCACTGACTCTGCTCTGACTGATTCTGCTCTGACAGACCCTGCTCTGAGTGACTTGGCTCTGACTGACGCTGCTCTGACTGACTCGGCTCTGACAGACCCTACTCTGACTGACTCTATTCAGACTGACTCTACTCTGACTGACTCTACTCTGAGTTACTTTACTTTGTCTGAATCTGCTCTGTGTGACACTGCTCTGACTGATTCTGATCTGACTGACTACACTCTGACTGAATTTCCTCTTTGTGACACTGCTCTGACTGAGTCTGCTCTGACTGACACTACTCTGAGTTACTTTACTTTGACTGAATCTGCTCTGATTGACTCTGCTCTGACTGACTCTGCTCTGACAGACCCTGCTCTGAGTGACTCGGCTCTGACTGACCCTGCTCTGACTGACTCAGCTCTGACAGACCCTGATCTGACTCACTCTGTTCAGACTGACTCTACTCTGAATGACTCTGCTCTAACTGACTCGGCTCTGACTGACTCTGCTCTGACTGACTCTGCTCTGAGTGACTCTGCTCTAACTAATTCTGCTCTGAATGACTCTGCTCTGACTGATTCTGCTCTGACAGACTCTATTCTGGCTGACTCTGATCTGAGTGACTCTGTTTTGAGCGACTCTGTTCTGACTGACTCTGTTCTAACTGACTCGGCTCTGACTGACTCTGCTCTGACTGACTCTGCTCTGAGTGACTCTGCTCTGACTGACTCTGCTCTGACAAACTCTTTTCTTACTGAGTTGCTCTGACTGACTGCTCTGACTGTGCAGCTCTGACTGCTTTCACTCTGTTCTGACTAAGCTGTTCCATCTGACTTTGGTCTGAATATCTCTGCTTTGATTTATCGGCTGTGACTAACCTTTTTCTGATTGACTCTTCTCTGACTGCACTGTTCTATCTGTCACTGCTCTGATAGACTCTTTTCTTACTGAGTTGTTCTGACTGACTACTTTGACTGTGCATCTGACTGACTGCTTTGACTCTGTTCTGACTAAGCTGCTCTAACTGACTCTGTCTGACTGACTCTACTCTGACTGAATCTGCTCTGTGTGACACTGCTCTGACTGATTCTGATCTGACTGACCCTGCTCTGTGAGACTCTGCTCTGACTGACTCTGATCTGACTGACCCTGCTCTGACTGAATCTGCTCTGACTGACTCCACTCTGACTGAATTTCCTCTGTGTGACACTGCTCTGACTGAGTCTGCTCTGACTGACTCTACTCTGAGTTACTTTACTTTGTCTGAATCTGCTCTGATTGACTCTGCTCTGACTGAATCTGCTCTGATTGACTCTATTCTAAATGACTCTGCTCTGACTGACTCTGCTCTGACAGACCCTGCTCTGAGGTACTCGGCTCTGACTGACCCTGCTCTGACTGACTCGGCTCTGACAGACCCTACTCTGACTGACTCTACTCTGAATGACTCTGCTCTAACTGACTCAGCTCTGACTGACTCTGCTCTGACTGACTCTGCTCTGAGTGACTCTGCTCTAACTAATTCTGCTCTAACTGACGATGTTCTGACTGACTCTGCTCTGACTGACTCTGGTCTGACAGACCCTGCTCTAAGTGACACGGCTCTGACTGACCCTGCTCTGACCGACCCGGCTCTGACAGACCCTACTCTGACTGACTCTGTTCAGACTGACTCTACACTGACTGACTCTGCTCTGACTGATTCTGCACTGACTGACCCTGCTCTGGATAACTCTGCTCTGACTGATTCCGGTCTGACTGACTCTGCTCAAAATGATTCTGCTCTGACTGACTGTACTCTAACTGACCCTGCTCGGACTGACTCTGCTCTGACTGACTCTACTCTAACTGACTCTGCTCTGAAAGACTCTGCTCTCACTGATTCTGCTCTGACTGACTCTGCTCTGACTGATTCTGCTCTGACGGACCCTGCTCTGAGTGACTTGGCTCTGACGGACGCTGCTCTGACTGACTCGGCTCTGACAGACCCTACTCTGACTGACTCTATTCAGACTGACTCTACTCTGACTGACTCTACGCTGAGTTACTTTACTTTGTCTGAATCTCCTCTGATTGACTCTGCTCTGACTGACTCTGCTCTGACAAACTCTTTTCTTACTGAGTTGTTCTGACTGACTGCTCTGACTGTGCAGCTCTGACTGCTTTCACTCTGTTCTGATTAAGCTGTTCCATCTGACTTTGGTCTGAATATCTCTGCTTTGATTTATCGGCTGTGACTAACCTTTTTCTGATTGACTCTTCTCTGACTGCACTGTTCTATCTGTCACTGCTCTGATAGACTCTTTTCTTACTGAGTTGTTCTGACTGACTACTTTGACTGTGCATCTGACTGACTGCTTTGACTCTGTTCTGACTAAGCTGCTCTAACTGACTCTGTCTGACTGACTCTACTCTGACTGAATCTGCTCTGTGTGACACTGCTCTGACTGACTCTGCTCTGACAGACCCTGCTCTGAGTGACTCGGCTCTGACTGACCCTGCTCTGACTGACTCAGCTCTGACAGACCCTAATCTGACTCACTCTGTTCAGACTGACTCTACTCTGAATGACTCTGCTCTAACTGACTCGGTTCTGACTGACTCTGCTCTGACTGACTCTGCTCTGAGTGACTCTGCTCTAACTAATTCTGCTCTGACTGACTCTGCTCTGACTGATTCTGCTCTGACAGACTCTATTCTGGCTGACTCTGATCTGAGTGACTCTGTTTTGAGCGACTCTGTTCTGACTGACTCTGTTCTAACTGACTCGGCTCTGACTGACTCTGCTCTGACTGACTCTGCTCTGAGTGACTCTGCTCTGACTGACTCTGCTCTGACAAACTCTTTTCTTACTGAGTTGCTCTGACTGACTGCTCTGACTGTGCAGCTCTGACTGCTTTCACTCTGTTCTGACTAAGCTGTTCCATCTGACTTTGGTCTGAATATCTCTGCTTTGATTTATCGGCTGTGACTAACCTTTTTCTGATTGACTCTTCTCTGACTGCACTGTTCTATCTGTCACTGCTCTGATAGACTCTTTTCTTACTGAGTTGTTCTGACTGACTACTTTGACTGTGCATCTGACTGACTGCTTTGACTCTGTTCTGACTAAGCAGCTCTAACTGACTCTGTCTGACTGACTCTACTCTGACTGAATCTGCTCTGTGTGACACTGCTCTGACTGATTCTGATCTGACTGACCCTGCTCTGTGAGACTCTGCTCTGACTGACTCTGATCTGACTGACCCTGCTCTGACTGAATCTGCTCTGACTGACTCCACTCTGACTGAATTTCCTCTGTGTGACACTGCTCTGACTGAGTCTGCTCTGACTGACTCTACTCTGAGTTACTTTACTTTGTCTGAATCTGCTCTGATTGACTCTGCTCTGACTGAATCTTCTCTGATTGACTCTATTCTAAATGACTCTGCTCTGACTGACTCTACTCTGACTGAATCTGCTCTGTGTGACACTGCTCTGACTGATTCTGATCTGACTGACTCCACTCTGACTGAATTTCCTCTTTGTGACACTGCTCTGACTGAGTCTGCTCTGACTGACACTACTCTGAGTTACTTTACTTTGACTGAATCTGCTCTGATTGACTCTGCTCTGACTGACTCTGCTCTGACAGACCCTGCTCTGAGTGACTCGGCTCTGACTGACCCTGCTCTGACTGACTCAGCTCTGACAGACCCTAATCTGACTCACTCTGTTCAGACTGACTCTACTCTGAATGACTCTGCTCTAACTGACTCGGCTCTGGCTGACTCTGCTCTGACTGACTCTGCTCTGAGTGACTCTGCTCTAACTAATTCTGCTCTGACTGACTCTGCTCTGACTGATTCTGCTCTGACAGACTCTATTCTGGCTGACTCTGATCTGAGTGACTCTGTTTTGAGCGACTCTGTTCTGACTGACTCTGTTCTAACTGACTCGGCTCTGACTGACTCTGCTCTGACTGACTCTGCTCTGAGTGACTCTGCTCTGAGTGACTCTGCTCTGACTGACTCTGCTCTGACAAACTCTTTTCTTACTGAGTTGCTCTGACTGACTGCTCTGACTGTGCAGATCTGACTGCTTTCACTCTGTTCTGACTAAGCTGTTCCATCTGACTTTGGTCTGAATATCTCTGCTTTGATTTATCGGCTGTGACTAACCTTTTTCTGATTGACTCTTCTCTGACTGCACTGTTCTATCTGTCACTGCTCTGATAGACTCTTTTCTTACTGAGTTGTTCTGACTGACTACTTTGACTGTGCATCTGACTGACTGCTTTGACTCTGTTCTGACTAAGCAGCTCTAACTGACTCTGTCTGACTGACTCTACTCTGACTGAATCTGCTCTGTGTGACACTGCTCTGACTGATTCTGATCTGACTGACCCTGCTCTGTGAGACTCTGCTCTGACTGACTCTGATCTGACTGACCCTGCTCTGACTGACTCCACTCTGACTGAATTTCCTCTGTGTGACCCTGCTCTGACTGAATCTGCTCTGACTGACTCCACTCTGACTGAATTTCCTCTGTGTGACACTGCTCTGACTGAGTCTGCTCTGACTGACTCTACTCTGAGTTACTTTACTTTGTCTGAATCTGCTCTGATTGACTCTGCTCTGACTGAATCTGCTCTGATTGACTCTATTCTAAATGACTCTGCTCTGACTGACTCTGCTCTGACAGACCCTGCTCTGAGTGACTCGGCTCTGACTGACGCTGCTCTGACTGACTCGGCTCTGACAGACCCTATTCTGACTGACTCTGTTCAGACTGACTCTACTCTGAATGACTCCGCTCTAACTGACTCAGCTCTGACTGACTCTGCTCTGACTGACTCTGCTCTGAGTGACTCTGCTCTAACTAATTCTGATCTAACTGACGATGTTCTGACTGACTCTGCTCTGACTGACTCTGGTCTGACAGACCCTGCTCTAAGTGACACGGCTCTGACTGACCCTGCTCTGACCGACCCGGCTCTGACAGACCCTACTCTGACTGACTCTGTTCAGACTGACTCTACTCTGACTGACTCTGCTCTGACTGATTCTGCACTGACTGACCCTGCTCTGGATAACTCTGCTCTGACTGATTCCGGTCTGACTGACTCTGCTCAAAATGATTCTGCTCTGACTCACTGTACTCTAACTGACCCTGCTCGGACTGACTCTGCTCTGACTGACTCTACTCTAACTGACTCTGCTCTGAAAGACTCTGCTCTCACTGATTCTGCTCTGTCTGACTCTGCTCTGACTGATTCTGCTCTGACGGACCCTGCTCTGAGTGACTTGGCTCTGACTGACGCTGCTCTGACTGACTCGGCTCTGACAGACCCTACTCTGACTGACTCTATTCAGACTGACTCTACTCTGACTGACTCTACGCTGAGTTACTTTACTTTGTCTGAATCTGCTCTGATTGACTCTGCTCTGACTGACTCTGCTCTTACTGACTCGGCTCTGACAGACCCTATTCTGACTGACTCTGTTCAGACTGACTCTACTCTGAATGACTCTGCTCTAACTGACTCGGCTCTGACTGACTCTGCTCTGACTGACTCTGCTCTGAGTGACTATGCTCTAACTAATTCTGCTCTGACTGACGATGTTCTACTGACACTGCTCTGACTGACTCTGCTCTGACTGATTCTGCTCTGACGGACCCTGCCCTGAGTGACTTGGCTCTGACTGACGCTGCTCTGACTGACTCGGCTCTGACAGACCCTACTCTGACTGACTCTATTCAGACTGACTCTACTCTGACTGACTCTACGCTGAGTTACTTTACTTTGTCTGAATCTGCTCTGATTGACTCTGCTCTGACTGACTCTGCTCTGACAAACTCTTTTCTTACTGAGTTGTTCCGACTGACTGCTCTGACTGTGCAGCTCTGACTGCTTTCACTCTGTTCTGATTAAGCTGTTCCATCTGACTTTGGTCTGAATATCTCTGCTTTGATTTATCGGCTGTGACTAACCTTTTTCTGATTGACTCTTCTCTGACTGCACTGTTCTATCTGTCACTGCTCTGATAGACTCTTTTCTTACTGAGTTGTTCTGACTGACTACTTTGACTGTGCATCTGACTGACTGCTTTGACTCTGTTCTGACTAAGCTGCTCTAACTGACTCTGTCTGACTGACTCTACTCTGACTGAATCTGCTCTGTGTGACACTGCTCTGACTGATTCTGATCTGACTGACTCCACTCTGACTGAATTTCCTCTTTGTGACACTGCTCTGACTGAGTCTGCTCTGACTGACACTACTCTGAGTTACTTTACTTTGACTGAATCTGCTCTGATTGACTCTGCTCTGACTGACTCTGCTCTGACAGACCCTGCTCTGAGTGACTCGGCTCTGACTGACCCTGCTCTGACTGACTCAGCTCTGACAGACCCTAATCTGACTCACTCTGTTCAGACTGACTCTACTCTGAATGACTCTGCTCTAACTGACTCGGCTCTGACTGACTCTGCTCTGACTGACTCTGCTCTGAGTGACTCTGCTCTAACTAATTCTGCTCTGACTGACTCTGCTCTGCCTGATTCTGCTCTGACAGACTCTATTCTGGCTGACTCTGATCTGAGTGACTCTGTTTTGAGCGACTCTGTTCTGACTGACTCTGCTCTAACTGACTCGGCTCTGACTGACTCTGCTCTGACTGACTCTGCTCTGACTGACTCTGCTCTGACAAACTCTTTTCTTACTGAGTTGCTCTGACTGACTGCTCTGACTGTGCAGCTCTGACTGCTTTCACTCTGTTCTGACTAAGCTGTTCCATCTGACTTTGGTCTGAATATCTCTGCTTTGATTTATCGGCTGTGACTAACCTTTTTCTCATTGACTCTTCTCTGACTGCACTGTTCTATCTGTCACTGCTCTGATAGACTCTTTTCTTACTGAGTTGTTCTGACTGACTACTTTGACTGTGCATCTGACTGACTGCTTTGACTCTGTTCTGACTAAGCAGCTCTAACTGACTCTGTCTGACTGACTCTACTCTGACTGAATCTGCTCTGTGTGACACTGCTCTGACTGATTCTGATCTGACTGACCCTGCTCTGTGAGACTCTACTCTGACTGACTCTGATCTGACTGACCCTGCTCTGACTGAATCTGCTCTGACTGACTCCACTCTGACTGAATTTCCTCTGTGTGACACTGCTCTGACTGAGTCTTCTCTGACTGACTCTACTCTGAGTTACTTTACTTTGTCTGAATCTGCTCTGATTGACTCTGCTCTGACTGAATCTGCTCTGATTGACTCTATTCTAAATGACTCTGCTCTGACTGACTCTGCTCTGACAGACCCTGCTCTGAGTGACTCGGCTCTGACTGACCCTGCTCTGACTGACTCGGCTCTGACAGACCCTACTCTGACTGACTCTGTTCAGACTGACTCTACTCTGAATGACTCTGCTCTAACTGACTCAGCTCTGACTGACTCTGCTCTGACTGACTCTGCTCTGAGTGACACTGCTCTAACTAATTCTGCTCTGACTGACGATGTTCTGACTGACTCTGCTCTGACTGACTCTGGTCTGACAGACCCTGCTCTAAGTGACACGGCTCTGACTGACCCTGCTCTGACCGACCCGGCTCTGACAGACCCTACTCTGACTGACTCTGTTCAGACTGACTCTACTCTGACTGACTCTGCTCTGACTGATTCTGCACTGACTGACCCTGCTCTGGATAACTCTGCTCTGACTGATTCCGGTCTGACTGACTCTGCTCAAAATGATTCTGCTCTGACTGACTGTACTCTAACTGACCCTGCTCGGACTGACTCTGCTCTGACTGACTCTACTCTAACTGACTCTGCTCTGAAAGACTCTGCTCTCACTGATTCTGCTCTGACTGATTCTGCTCTGACGGACCCTGCTCTGAGTGACTTGGCTCTGACTGACGCTGCTCTGACTGACTCGGCTCTGACAGACCCTACTCTGACTGACTCTATTCAGACTGACTCTACTCTGACTGACTCTACGCTGAGTTACTTTACTTTGTCTGAATCTGCTCTGATTGACTCTGCTCTGACTGACTCTGCTCTGACAAACTCTTTTCTTACTGTGTTGTTCTGACTGACTGCTCTGACTGTGCAGCTCTGACTGCTTTCACTCTGTTCTGATTAAGCTGTTCCATCTGACTTTGGTCTGAATATCTCTGCTTTGATTTATCGGCTGTGACTAACCTTTTTCTGATTGACTCTTCTCTGACTGCACTGTTCTATCTGTCACTGCTCTGATAGACTCTTTTCTTACTGAGTTGTTCTGACTGACTACTTTGACTGTGCATCTGACTGACTGCTTTGACTCTGTTCTGACTAAGCTGCTCTAACTGACTCTGTCTGACTGACTCTACTCTGACTGAATCTGCTCTGTGTGACACTGCTCTGACTGATTCTGATCTGACTGACTCCACTCTGACTGAATTTCCTCTTTGTGACACTGCTCTGACTGAGTCTGCTCTGACTGACACTACTCTGAGTTACTTTACTTTGACTGAATCTGCTCTGATTGACTCTGCTCTGACTGACTCTGCTCTGACAGACCCTGCTCTGAGTGACTCGGCTCTGACTGACCCTGCTCTGACTGACTCAGCTCTGACAGACCCTAATCTGACTCACTCTGTTCAGACTGACTCTACTCTGAATGACTCTGCTCTAACTGACTCGGCTCTGACTGACTCTGCTCTGACTGACTCTGCTCTGTGTGACTCTGCTCTAACTAATTCTGCTCTGACTGACTCTGCTCTGACTGATTCTGCTCTGACAGACTCTATTCTGGCTGACTCTGATCTGAGTGACTCTGTTTTGAGCGACTCTGTTCTGACTGACTCTGCTCTAACTGACTCGGCTCTGACTGACTCTGCTCTGACTGACTCTGCTCTGAGTGACTCTGCTCTGACTGACTCTGCTCTGACAAACTCTTTTCTTACTGAGTTGCTCTGACTGACTGCTCTGACTGTGCAGCTCTGACTGCTTTCACTCTGTTCTGACTAAGCTGTTCCATCTGACTTTGGTCTGAATATCTCTGCTTTGATTTATCGGCTGTGACTAACCTTTTTCTGATTGACTCTTCTCTGACTGCACTGTTCTATCTGTCACTGCTCTGATAGACTCTTTTCTTACTGAGTTGTTCTGACTGACTACTTTGACTGTGCATCTGACTGACTGCTTTAACTCTGTTCTGACTAAGCAGCTCTAACTGACTCTGTCTGACTGACTCTACTCTGACTGAATCTGCTCTGTGTGACACTGCTCTGACTGATTCTGATCTGACTGACCCTGCTCTGTGAGACTCTGCTCTGACTGACTCTGATCTGACTGACCCTGCTCTGACTGAATCTGCTCTGACTGACTCCACTCTGACTGAATTTCCTCTGTGTGACACTGCTCTGACTGAGTCTGCTCTGACTGACTCTACTCTGAGTTACTTTACTTTGTCTGAATCTGCTCTGATTGACTCTGCTCTGACTGAATCTGCTCTGATTGACTCTATTCTAAATGACTCTGCTCTGACTGACTCTGCTCTGACAGACCCTGCTCTGAGTGACTCGGCTCTGACTGACCCTGCTCTGACTGACTCGGCTCTGACAGACCCTACTCTGACTGACTCTGTTCAGACTGACTCCACTCTGAATGACTCTGCTCTAACTGACTCAGCTCTGACTGACTCTGCTCTGACTGACTCTGCTCTGAGTGACTCTGCTCTAACTAATTCTGCTCTGACTGACGATGTTCTGACTGACTCTGCTCTGACTGACTCTGGTCTGACAGACCCTGCTCTAAGTGACACGGCTCTGACTGACCCTGCTCTGATTGACCCGGCTCTGACAGACCCTACTCTGACTGACTCTATTCAGACTGACTCTACTCTGACTGACTCTGCTCTGACTGATTCTGCACTGACTGACCCTGCTCTGGATAACTCTGCTCTGACTGATTCCGGTCTGACTGACTCTGCTCAAAATGATTCTGCTCTGACTGACTGTACTCTAACTGACCCTGCTCGGACTGACTCTGCTCTGACTGACTCTGCTCCAACTGACTCTGCTCTGAAAGACTCTGCTCTCACTGATTCTGCTCTGACTGACTCTGCTCTAACTGATTCTGCTCTGACGGACCCTGCTCTGAGTGACTTGGCTCTGACTGACGCTGCTCTGACTGACTCGGCTCTGACAGACCCTGCTCTGACTGACTCTATTCAGACTGACTCTACTCTGACTGACTCTACGCTGAGTTACTTTACTTTGTCTGAATCTGCTCTGATTGACTCTGCTCTGACTGACTCTGCTCTGACAAACTCTTTTCTTACTGAGTTGTTCTGACTGACTGCTCTGACTGTGCAGCTCTGACTGCTTTCACTCTGTTCTGATTAAGCTGTTCCATCTGACTTTGGTCTGAATATCTCTGCTTTGATTTATCGGCTGTGACTAACCTTTTTCTGATTGACTCTTCTCTGACTGCACTGTTCTATCTGTCACTGCTCTGATAGACTCTTTTCTTACTGAGTTGTTCTGACTGACTACTTTGACTGTGCATCTGACTGACTGCTTTGACTCTGTTCTGACTAAGCTGCTCTAACTGACTCTGTCTGACTGACTCTACTCTGACTGAATCTGCTCTGTGTGACACTGCTCTGACTGATTCTGATCTGACTGACTCCACTCTGACTGAATTTCCTCTTTGTGACACTGCTCTGACTGAGTCTGCTCTGACTGACACTACTCTGAGTTACTTTACTTTGACTGAATCTGCTCTGATTGACTCTGCTCTGACTGACTCTGCTCTGACAGACCCTGCTCTGAGTGACTCGGCTCTGACTGACTCTGCTCTGACTGACTCAGCTCTGACAGACCCTAATCTGACTCACTCTGTTCAGACTGACTCTACTCTGAATGACTCTGCTCTAACTGACTCGGCTCTGACTGACTCTGCTCTGACTGACTCTGCTCTGAGTGACTCTGCTCTAACTAATTCTGCTCTGACTGACTCTGCTCTGACTGATTCTGCTCTGACAGACTCTATTCTGGCTGACTCTGATCTGAGTGACTCTGTTTTGAGCGACTCTGTTCTGACTGACTCTGCTCTAACTGACTCGGCTCTGACTGACTCTGCTCTGACTGACTCTGCTCTGAGTGACTCTGCTCTGACTGACTCTGCTCTGACAAACTCTTTTCTTACTGAGTTGCTCTGACTGACTGCTCTGACTGTGCAGCTCTGACTGCTTTCACTCTGTTCTGACTAAGCTGTTCCATCTGACTTTGGTCTGAATATCTCTGCTTTGATTTATCGGCTGTGACTAACCTTTTTCTGATTGACTCTTCTCTGACTGCACTGTTCTATCTGTCACTGCTCTGATAGACTCTTTTCTTACTGAGTTGTTCTGACTGACTACTTTGACTGTGCATCTGACTGACTGCTTTGACTCTGTTCTGACTAAGCAGCTCTAACTGACTCTGTCTGACTGACTCTACTCTGACTGAATCTGCTCTGTGTGACACTGCTCTGACTGATTCTGATCTGACTGACCCTGCTCTGTGAGACTCTGCTCTGACTGACTCTGATCTGACTGACCCTGCTCTGTGAGACTCTGCTCTCTGACTGAATCTGCTCTGACTGACTCTGCTCTGACTGACTCCACTCTGACTGAATTTCCTCTGTGTGACACTGCTCTGACTGAGTCTGCTCTGACTGACTCTACTCTGAGTTACTTTACTTTGTCTGAATCTGCTCTGATTGACTCTGCTCTGACTGAATCTGCTCTCATTGACTCTATTCTAAATGACTCTGCTCTGACTGACTCTGCTCTGACAGACCCTGCCCTGAGTGACTTGGCTCTGACTGACCCTGCTCTGACTGACTCGGCTCTGACAGACCCTACTCTGACTGAATCTGTTCAGACTGACTCTACTCTGAATGACTCTGCTCTAACTGACTCAGCTCTGACTGACTCTGCTCTGACTAACTCTGCTCTGAGTGACTCTGCTCTAACTAATTCTGCTCTGACTGACGATGTTCTGACTGACTCTGCTCTGACTGACTCTGTTCAGACTGACTCTACTCTGACTGACTCTGCTCTGACTGATTCTGCACTGACTGACCCTGCTCTGGATAACTCTGCTCTGACTGATTCCGGTCTGACTGACTCTGCTCAAAATGATTCTGCTCTGACTGACTGTACTCTAACTGACCCTGCTCGGACTGACTCTGCTCTGACTGACTCTGCTCCAACTGACTCTGCTCTGAAAGACTCTGCTCTCACTGATTCTGCTCTGACTGACTCTGCTCTAACTGATTCTGCTCTGACGGACCCTGCTCTGAGTGACTTGGCTCTGACTGACGCTGCTCTGACTGACTCGGCTCTGACAGACCCTGCTCTGACTGACTCTATTCAGACTGACTCTACTCTGACTGACTCTACGCTGAGTTACTTTACTTTGTCTGAATCTGCTCTGATTGACTCTGCTCTGACTGACTCTGCTCTGACAAACTCTTTTCTTACTGAGTTGTTCTGACTGACTGCTCTGACTGTGCAGCTCTGACTGCTTTCACTCTGTTCTGATTAAGCTGTTCCATCTGACTTTGGTCTGAATATCTCTGCTTTGATTTATCGGCTGTGACTAACCTTTTTCTGATTGACTCTTCTCTGACTGCACTGTTCTATCTGTCACTGCTCTGATAGACTCTTTTCTTACTGAGTTGTTCTGACTGACTACTTTGACTGTGCATCTGACTGTCTGCTTTGACTCTGTTCTGACTAAGCTGCTCTAACTGACTCTGTCTGACTGACTCTACTCTGACTGAATCTGCTCTGTGTGACACTGCTCTGACTGATTCTGATCTGACTGACTCCACTCTGACTAAATTTCCTCTTTGTGACACTGCTCTGACTGAGTCTGCTCTGACTGACACTACTCTGAGTTACTTTACTTTGACTGAATCTGCTCTGATTGACTCTGCTCTGACTGACTCTGCTCTGACAGACCCTGCTCTGAGTGACTCGGCTCTGACTGACTCTGCTCTGACTGACTCAGCTCTGACAGACCCTAATCTGACTCACTCTGTTCAGACTGACTCTACTCTGAATGACTCTGCTCTAACTGACTCGGCTCTGACTGACTCTGCTCTGACTGACTCTGCTCTGAGTGACTCTGCTCTAACTAATTCTGCTCTGACTGACTCTGCTCTGACTGATTCTGCTCTGACAGACTCTATTCTGGCTGACTCTGATCTGAGTGACTCTGTTTTGAGCGACTCTGTTCTGACTGACTCTGCTCTAACTGACTCGGCTCTGACTGACTCTGCTCTGACTGACTCTGCTCTGAGTGACTCTGCTCTGACTGACTCTGCTCTGACAAACTCTTTTCTTACTGAGTTGCTCTGACTGACTGCTCTGACTGTGCAGCTCTGACTGCTTTCACTCTGTTCTGACTAAGCTGTTCCATCTGACTTTGGTCTGAATATCTCTGCTTTGATTTATCGGCTGTGACTAACCTTTTTCTGATTGACTCTTCTCTGACTGCACTGTTCTATCTGTCACTGCTCTGATAGACTCTTTTCTTACTGAGTTGTTCTGACTGACTACTTTGACTGTGCATCTGACTGACTGCTTTGACTCTGTTCTGACTAAGCAGCTCTAACTGACTCTGTCTGACTGACTCTACTCTGACTGAATCTGCTCTGTGTGACACTGCTCTGACTGATTCTGATCTGACTGACCCTGCTCTGTGAGACTCTGCTCTGACTGACTCTGATCTGACTGACCCTGCTCTGTGAGACTCTGCTCTCTGACTGAATCTGCTCTGACTGACTCTGCTCTGACTGACTCCACTCTGACTGAATTTCCTCTGTGTGACACTGCTCTGACTGAGTCTGCTCTGACTGACTCTACTCTGAGTTACTTTACTTTGTCTGAATCTGCTCTGATTGACTCTGCTCTGACTGAATCTGCTCTCATTGACTCTATTCTAAATGACTCTGCTCTGACTGACTCTGCTCTGACAGACCCTGCCCTGAGTGACTTGGCTCTGACTGACCCTGCTCTGACTGACTCGGCTCTGACAGACCCTACTCTGACTGAATCTGTTCAGACTGACTCTACTCTGAATGACTCTGCTCTAACTGACTCAGCTCTGACTGACTCTGCTCTGACTAACTCTGCTCTGAGTGACTCTGCTCTAACTAATTCTGCTCTGACTGACGATGTTCTGACTGACTCTGCTCTGACTGACTCTGTTCAGACTGACTCTACTCTGACTGACTCTGCTCTGACTGATTCTGCACTGACTGACCCTGCTCTGGATAACTCTGCTCTGACTGATTCCGGTCTGACTGACTCTGCTCAAAATGATTCTGCTCTGACTGACTGTACTCTAACTGACCCTGCTCGGACTGACTCTGCTCTGACTGACTCTACTCTAACTGACTCTGCTCTGAAAGACTCTGCTCTCACTGATTCTGCTCTGACCGACTCTGCTCTGACTGATTCTGCTCTGACAGACCCTGCTCTGAGTGACTTGGCTCTGACTGACGCTGCTCTGACTGACTCGGCTCTGACAGACCCTACTCTGACTGACTCTGTTCAGACTGACTCTACTCTGAATGACTCTACTCTGAGTTACTTTACTTTGTCTGAATCTGCTCTGATTGACTCTGCTCTGACTGAATCTGCTCTGATTGACTCTATTCTAAATGACTCTGCTCTGACTGACTCTGCTCTGACAGACCCTGCTCTGAGTGACTTGGCTCTGACTGACGCTGCTCTGACTGACTCGGCTCTGACAGACCCTACTCTGACTGACTCTGTTCAGACTGACTCTACTCTGACTGACTCTACTGTGAGTTACTTTACTTTGTCTGAATCTGCTCTGACTGACTCTGCTCTGAGTGACTCTGCTCTAACTAATTCTGCTCTGACTGATTCAGCTCTGACAGACTCTATTCTGACTGACTCTGATCTGAGTGACTCTGTTCTGAGCGACTCTGTTCTGACTGACTCTGCTCTAACTGACTCGGCTCTGACTGACTCTGCTCTGACTGACTCTGCTCGGAGTGACTCTGCTCTGACTGATTCTGCTCTGCGTAACTCGCCTCTGACTGACCCTGCTCTGACTGATTCTGCTCTGACTGACCCTGCTCTGACTTACTCTACTCTAACTGACCCTGCCCTGACCGACTCTGCTCTGACTGACTCTGCTCTGACTGATTCTGCTCTGACTACCTCTGCTCTGACTGCCTCTGCGCTGACAGACTCTGTTCAGACTGACTTTACTCTGACTCTCTCTGCTCTGACTGACCCTGCTCTGATTGACTCTGCTCTGATTGACCCTGCTCTGACTGACTGCTCTGACTGACTCTGCTCTGACAAACTCTTTTCTTACTGAGTTGTTCTGACTGACTGCTCTGACTGTGCAACTCTGACTGCTTTCACTCTGTTCTGACTAAGCTGTTCCATCTGACTTTGGTCTGAATATCTCTGCTTTGATTTATCGGCTGTGACTAACCCTTTTCTGATTGACTCTTCTCTGACTGCACTGTTCTATCTGTCACTGCTCTGATAGACTCTTTTCTTACTGAGTTGTTCTGACTGACTACTTTGACTGTGCATCTGACTGACTGCTTTGACTCTGTTCTGACTAAGCAGCTCTAACTGACTCTGTCTGACTGACTCTACTCTGACTGAATCTGCTCTGTGTGACACTGCTCTGACTGATTCTGATCTGACTGACCCTGCTCTGTGAGACTCTGCTCTGACTGACTCTGATCTGACTGACCCTGCTCTGTGAGACTCTGCTCTCTGACTGAATCTGCTCTGACTGACTCTGCTCTGACTGACTCCACTCTGACTGAATTTCCTCTGTGTGACACTGCTCTGACTGAGTCTGCTCTGACTGACTCTACTCTGAGTTACTTTACTTTGTCTGAATCTGCTCTGATTGACTCTGCTCTGACTGAATCTGCTCTCATTGACTCTATTCTAAATGACTCTGCTCTGACTGACTCTGCTCTGACAGACCCTGCCCTGAGTGACTTGGCTCTGACTGACCCTGCTCTGACTGACTCGGCTCTGACAGACCCTACTCTGACTGAATCTGTTCAGACTGACTCTACTCTGAATGACTCTGCTCTAACTGACTCAGCTCTGACTGACTCTGCTCTGACTAACTCTGCTCTGAGTGACTCTGCTCTAACTAATTCTGCTCTGACTGACGATGTTCTGACTGACTCTGCTCTGACTGACTCTGTTCAGACTGACTCTACTCTGACTGACTCTGCTCTGACTGATTCTGCACTGACTGACCCTGCTCTGGATAACTCTGCTCTGACTGATTCCGGTCTGACTGACTCTGCTCAAAATGATTCTGCTCTGACTGACTGTACTCTAACTGACCCTGCTCGGACTGACTCTGCTCTGACTGACTCTACTCTAACTGACTCTGCTCTGAAAGACTCTGCTCTCACTGATTCTGCTCTGACCGACTCTGCTCTGACTGATTCTGCTCTGACAGACCCTGCTCTGAGTGACTTGGCTCTGACTGACGCTGCTCTGACTGACTCGGCTCTGACAGACCCTACTCTGACTGACTCTGTTCAGACTGACTCTACTCTGAATGACTCTACTCTGAGTTACTTTACTTTGTCTGAATCTGCTCTGATTGACTCTGCTCTGACTGAATCTGCTCTGATTGACTCTATTCTAAATGACTCTGCTCTGACTGACTCTGCTCTGACAGACCCTGCTCTGAGTGACTTGGCTCTGACTGACGCTGCTCTGACTGACTCGGCTCTGACAGACCCTACTCTGACTGACTCTGTTCAGACTGACTCTACTCTGACTGACTCTACTGTGAGTTACTTTACTTTGTCTGAATCTGCTCTGACTGACTCTGCTCTGAGTGACTCTGCTCTAACTAATTCTGCTCTGACTGATTCAGCTCTGACAGACTCTATTCTGACTGACTCTGATCTGAGTGACTCTGTTCTGAGCGACTCTGTTCTGACTGACTCTGCTCTAACTGACTCGGCTCTGACTGACTCTGCTCTGACTGACTCTGCTCGGAGTGACTCTGCTCTGACTGATTCTGCTCTGCGTAACTCGCCTCTGACTGACCCTGCTCTGACTGATTCTGCTCTGACTGACCCTGCTCTGACTTACTCTACTCTAACTGACCCTGCCCTGACCGACTCTGCTCTGACTGACTCTGCTCTGACTGATTCTGCTCTGACTACCTCTGCTCTGACTGCCTCTGCGCTGACAGACTCTGTTCAGACTGACTTTACTCTGACTCTCTCTGCTCTGACTGACCCTGCTCTGATTGACTCTGCTCTGATTGACCCTGCTCTGACTGACTGCTCTGACTGACTCTGCTCTGACAAACTCTTTTCTTACTGAGTTGTTCTGACTGACTGCTCTGACTGTGCAACTCTGACTGCTTTCACTCTGTTCTGACTAAGCTGTTCCATCTGACTTTGGTCTGAATATCTCTGCTTTGATTTATCGGCTGTGACTAACCCTTTTCTGATTGACTCTTCTCTGACTGCACTGTTCTATCTGTCACTGCTCTGATAGACTCTTTTCTTACTGAGTTGTTCTGACTGACTACGTTGACTGTGCATCTGACTGACTGCTTTGACTCAGTTCTGACTAAGCTGCTCTAACTGACTCTGTCTGACAGACTCTACTCTGACTGAATCTGCTCTGTGTGACACTGCTCTGACTGATTCTGATCTGACTGACTCCACTCTGACTGAATTTCCTCTTTGTGACACTGCTCTGACTGAGTCTGCTCTGACTGACTCTACTCTGAGTTACTTTACTTTGACTGAATCTGCTCTGATTGACTCTGCTCTGACTGACTCTGCTCTGACAGACCCTGCTCTGAGTGACTCGGCTCTGACTGACCCTGCTCTGACTGACTCAGCTCTGACAGACCCTAATCTGACTGACTCTGTTCAGACTGACTCTACTCTGAATGACTCTGCTCCAACTAATTCTGCTCTGACTGACTCTGCTCTGACTGATTCTGCTCTGACAGACTCTATTCTGGCTGACTCTGATCTGAGTGACTCTGTTCTGAGCGACTCTGTTCTGACTGACTCTGCTCTAACTGACTCGGCTCTGACTGACTCTGCTCTGACTGACTCTGCTCTGACTGACTCTGCTCTGAGTGACTCTGCTCTGACTGACTCTGCTCTGCCAAACTCTTTTCTTACTGATTTGTTCTGACTGACTGCTCTGACTGTGCAGCTCTGACTGCTTTCACTCTGTTCTGACTAAGCTGTTCCATCTGACTTTGGTCTGAATATCTCTGCTTTGATTTATCGGCTGTGACTAACCTTTTTCTGATTGACTCTTCTCTGACTGCACTGTTCTATCTGTCACTGCTCTGATAGACTCCTTTCTTACTCAGTTGTTCTGACTGACTACTTTGACTGTGCATCTGACTAACTGCTTTGACTCTGTTCTGACTAAGCAGCTCTAACTGACTCTGTCTGACTGACTCTACTCTGACTGAATCTGCTCTGTGTGACACTGCTCTGACTGATTCTGATCTAACTGACCCTGCTCTGTGAGACTCTGCTCTGACTGACTCTGATCTGACTGACCCTGCTCTGACTGACTCTGCTCTGACTGACTCGGCTCTGACTGACTCTGCTCTGACTGACCCTGCTATGACAGACCCTGCTCTGAGTGACTCGGCTCTGACTGACCCTGCTCTGACTGACTCGGTTCTGACAGACCCTACTCTGACTGACTCTGTTCAGACTGACTCTACTCCGAATGACTCTGCTCTAACAGACTCGGCTCTGAATGACTCTGCTCTGACTGATTCAGCTCTGACTGACTCTGATCGGAGTAACTCTGTTCTGAGCGACTCTGTTCTGACTAAGCAGCTCTAACGGACTCTGTCTGACTGACTCTACTCTGACTGAATCTGCTCTGTGTGACACTGCTCTGACTGATTCTGATCTGACTGACCCTGCTCTGTGAGACTCTGCTCTGACTGACTCTGATCTGACTGACCCTGCTCTATCTGACTCTGCTCTGACTGACTCCACTCTGACTGAATTTCCTCTGTGTGACACTGCTCTGACTGAGTCTGCTCTGACTGACTCTACTCTGAGTTACTTTACTTTGTCTGAATCTGCTCTGATTGACCCTGCTCTGACTGAATCTGCTCTGACTGACGATGTTCTGACTGACTCTGCTCTGACTGACTCTGGTCTGACAGACCCTGCTCTAAGTGACACGGCTCTGACTGACCCTGCTCTGACCGACCCGGCTCTGACAGACCCTACTCTGACTGACTCTATTCAGACTGACTCTACTCTGACTGACTCTGCTCTGACTGATTCTGCACTGACTGACCCTGCTCTGGATAACTCTGCTCTGACTGATTCCGGTCTGACTGACTCTGCTCAAAATGATTCTGCTCTGACTAACTCTGCTCTGACTGACTGTACTCTAACTGACCCTGCTCGGACTGACTCTGCTCTGACTGACTCTACTCTGACTGACTCTGCTCTGAAAGACTCTGCTCTCACTGATTCTGCTCTGAGTGACTCGGCTCTGACTGACCCTGCTCTGACTGAATCTGCTCTGATTGACTCTATTCTAAATAACTCTGCTCTGACTGACTCTGTTCAGACTGACTCTACTCTGAATGAATCTGCTCTAACTGACTCGGCTCTGACTGACTCTGCTCTGACTGACTCTGCTCTGAGTGACTCTGCTCTAACTAATTCTGCTCTGACTGATTCTGCTCTGACAGACTCTATTCTGACTGACTCTGATCTGAGTGACTCTGTTCTGAGCGACTCTGTTCTGACTGACTCTGCTCTAACTGACTCGGCTCTGACTGACTCTGCTCTGACTGACTCTGCTCTGAGTGACTCTGCTCTGACTGATTCTGCTCTGCGTAACTCGCCTCTGACTGACCCTGCTCTGACTGATTCTGCTCTGACTGACCCTGCTCTGACTTACTCTACTCTAACTGACCCTGCCCTGACCGACTCTGCTCTGACTGACTCTGCTCTGACTGATTCTGCTCTGACTACCTCTGCTCTGACTGCCTCTGCGCTGACAGACTCTGTTCAGACTGACTCTACTCTGACTGTCTCTGCTCTGACTGACCCTGCTCTGATTGACTCTGCTCTGATTGACCCTGCTCTGACTGACTGCTCTGACTGACTCTGCTCTGACAAACTCTTTTCTTACTGAGTTGTTCTGACTGACTGCTCTGACTGTGCAGCTCTGACTGCTTTCACTCTGTTCTGACTAAGCTGTTCCATCTGACTTTGGTCTGAATATCTCTGCTTTGATTTATCGGCTGTGACTAACCCTTTTCTGATTGACTCTTCTCTGACTGCACTGTTCTATCTGTCACTGCTCTGATAGACTCTTTTCTTACTGAGTTGTTCTGACTGACTACTTTGACTGTGCATCTGACTGACTGCTTTGACTCTGTTCTGACTAAGCTGCTCTAACTGACTCTGTCTGACTGACTCTACTCTGACTGAATCTGCTCTGTGTGACACTGCTCTGACTGATTCTGATCTGACTGACTCCACTCTGACTGAATTTCCTCTTTGTGACACTGCTCTGACTGAGTCTGCTCTGACTGACTCTACTCTGAGTTACTTTACTTTGACTGAATCTGCTCTGATTGACTCTGCTCTGACTGAATCTGCTCTGATTCACTCTATTCTAAATGTCTCTGCTATGACTGACTCTGCTCTGACAGACCCTGCTCTGACTGACTCAGCTCTGACAGACCCTAATCTGACTGACTCTGTTCAGTCTGACTCCACTCTTAATGACTCTGCCTAACTGACTCGGCTCTGACTGACTCTGTTCTGACTGACTGCTCTGACTGACTCTGCTCTGACAAACTCTTTTCTTACTGAGTTGCTCTGACTGACTGCTCTGACTGTGCAGCTCTGACTGCTTTCACTCTGTTCTGACTAAGCTGTTCCATCTGACTTTGGTCTGAATATCTCTGCTTTGATTTATCGGCTGTGACTAACCCTTTTCTGATTGACTCTTCTCTGACTGCACTGTTCTATCTGTCACTGCTCTGATAGA
Source organism: Mobula birostris (assembly GCF_030028105.1). Lineage (NCBI taxonomy): Eukaryota > Metazoa > Chordata > Chondrichthyes > Myliobatiformes > Myliobatidae > Mobula > Mobula birostris. The sequence continues at coordinate 196,777 of NW_027278290.1, forward strand.
CTCTTTTCTTACTGAGTTGTTCTGACTGACTACTTTGACTGTGCATCTGACTGACTGCTTTGACTCTGTTCTGACTAAGCAGCTCTAACTGACTCTGTCTGACTGACTCTACTCTGACTGAATCTGTTCTGTGTGACACTGCTCTGACTGATTCTGATCTGACTGACTCCACTCTGACTGAATTTCCTCTTTGTGACACTTCTCTGGCTGAGTCTGCTCTGACTGACTCTACTCTGAGTTACTTTACTTTGTCTGAATCTGCTCTGATTGACTCTGCTCTGACTGACCCTGCTCTGAGTGACTCGGCTCTGACTGACCCTGCTCTGACTGACTCAGCTCTGACAGACCCTAATCTGACTGACTCTGTTCAGACTGACTCCACTCTGAATGACTCTGCTCTAACTGACTCGGCTCTGACTGACTCTGCTCTGACTGACTCTGTTCTGAGTGACTCTGCTCTAACTAATTCTGCTCTGACTGACCCTGCCCTGACTGACTCTGCTCTGACTGACTCTGCTCTGACTGATTTTGCTCTGACTACCTCTGCTCTGACTGCCTCTGAGTTGACTGAATTTCCTCTGTGTGACACTGCTCTGACTGAGTCTGCTCTGACTGACTCTACTCTGTTACTTTACTTTGTCTGAATCTGCTCTGATTGACTCTGCTCTGACTGAATCTGCTCTGATTGACTCTATTCTAAATGACTCTGCTCTGACTGACTCTGCTCTGACAGACCCTGCTCTGTGAGGCTCTGCTCTGACTGACTCTGATCTGACTGACCCTGCTCTGACTGACTCTGCTCTGACTGACTCCACTCTGACTGAATTTCCTCTGTGTGACACTGCTCTGACTGAGTCTGCTCTGACTGACTCTACTCTGAGTTACTTTACTTTGTCTGAATCTGCTCTGATTGACTCTGCTCTGACTGAATCTGCTCTGATTGACTCTATTCTAAATGAATCTGCTCTGACTGACTCTGCTCTGACAGACCCTGCTCTGAGTGACTCGGCTCTGACTGACCCTGCTCTGACTGACTCGGCTCTGGCAGACACTACTCTGACTGACTCTGTTCCGACTGACTCTACTCTGAATGACTCTGCTCTAACTGACTCTGCTCTGCGTGACTCTGCTCTAACTAATTCTGCTCTGACTGACGATGTTCTGACTGACTCAGCTCTGACTGACTCTGGTCTGACAGACCCTGCTCTCAGTGACACGGCTCCGACTGACCCTGCTCTGACCGACCCGGCTCTGACAGACCCTACTCTGACTGACTCTGTTCAGACTGACTCTACTCTGACTGACTCTGCTCTGACTGATTCTGCACTGACTGACCCTGCTCTGGATAATTCTGCTCTGACTGATTCCGGTCTGACTGACTCTGCTCAAAATGATTCTGCTCTGACTGACTGTACTCTAACTTTCCCTGCTCGGACTGATTCTGCTCTGACTGACTCTACTCTGACTGACTCTGCTCTGAAAGACTCTGCTCTCACTGATTCTGCTCTGACTGACTCTGCTCTTACTGATTCTGCTCTGACAGACCCTGCTCTGAGTGACTTGGCTCTGACTGACCCTGCTCTGACTGACTCGGCTCTGACAGACCCTACTCTGACTGACTCTGTTCAGACTGACTCTACTCTGACTGACTCTGCTCTGAATGATTCTGCTCTGACTGACTCTGTTCTGACTGACTCTGCTCTAACTGACCATGCTCTGGCTGACTCTGCTCTATCTGAATCTGCTATGACTGACTCTGCTCTGAATGACTCTGATTTGACTTATTCTGCTCTGACTGACTCTACTCTGAGTTACTTTACTTTGTCTGAATCTGCTCTGATTGACTCTGCTCTGATTGACTCTATTCTAAAAGACTCTGATCTGAGTGACTCTGTTCTGAGCGACTCGGTTCTGACTGACACTGCTCTGTCTGACTCGGCTGTGACAGACCCTAATCTCACTGACTCTGTTCTGACTGACTCTGCTCTAACTGACCCTGCTCTAACTGAATCTGCTCTGACTGACTCTGTTCTGACTGACTCTGCTCTAACTGACCATGCTCTGGCTGACTCTGCTCTAACTGAATCTGCTATGACTGACTCTGCTCTGAATGACTCTGATCTGACTGATTCTGCTCTGACTGACTCTACTCTGAGTTACTTTACTTTGTCTGAATCTGCTCTGATTGACTCTGCTCTGACTGAATCTGCTCTGATTGACTCTATTCTAAAAGACTCTGATCTGAGTGACTCTGTTCTGAGCGACTCGGTTCTGACTGACACTGCTCTGACTGACTCGGCTCTGACAGACCCTACTCTAACTGACTCTGTTCAGACTGACTCTACTCTGAATGACTCTGCTCTAACTGACTCGGCTCTGACTGACTCTGCTCTGACTGACTCTGCTCTGAGTGACTCTGCTCTAACTAATTCTGCTCTGACTGACGCTGTTCTGACTGATTCTGCTCTGACAGACTCTATTCTGGCTGACTCTGATCTGAGTGACTCTGTTTTGAGCGACTCTGTTCTGACTGACTCTGCTCTAACTGACTCGGCTCTGACTGACTCTGCTCTGACTGACTCTGCTCTGAGTGACTCTGCTCAGACTGACCCTGCTCTGACTGACTCTGATCTGAGTGACTCTGTTCTGAGCAACTCGGCTCTGAATGACTCTGCTCTGACTGACTCTGCTCTGAGTAACTCTACTCTGACTGATTCTGCTCTGACAGACCCTGCTCTGAGTGACTCGGCTCTGATTGACCCTGCTTTGACTGACTCGGCTCTGACAGACCCTACTCTGACTGACTCTGTTCAGACTGACTCTACTCTGACTGAATCTGCTCTGACTAACTCTGCTCTGACTGATTCTGCTACGACTGACCCAGCTCTGACTTACTCTACTCTAACTGACCCTGCCCTGACTGATTCTGCTCTGACTAACTCTGCTCTGACTGACTCTGCTCTGACTGAATCTGTTCAGACTGACTCTACTCTGACTGTCTCTGCTCTGACTGACCCTGTTCTGACTGACTCTGCTCTAATTGACCCTGCTCTGACTGACTCTGCTCTGACTGACTCTCCTCTGACAGACCCTGCTCTGAGTGACTCGGCTCTGACTGACTCTGTTCAGACTGATTGTACAATGACGGACTCTGCTCTGACTGATTCTGCACTGACTGACCCTGCTCTGGATAACTCTGCTCTGACTGATTCTGGTCTGACTGACTCTGCTCAAAATGATTCTGCTCTGACTGACTGTATTCTAATTTTCCCTGCTCGGATTGACTCTGCTCTGACTGACTCTACTCTGCCTGACTCTGCTCTGAAAGACTCTGCTCTGAATGACTCTGCTCTGAGTGACTCTGCTCTAACTAATTCTGCTCTGACTGACGCTGTTCTGACTGACTCTGCTCTGACTGACTCTGCTCTGACAGACCCTGCCCTGAGTGTCTCAGCTCTGACTGACCCTGCTCTGACTGACTCGGCTCTGACAGACCCTAATCTCACTGACTCTGTTCTGACTGACTCTGCTCTAACTGACCCTGCTCTAACTGAATCTGCTCTGACTGACTCTGTTCTGACTGACTCTGCTCTAACTGACTATGCTCTGGCTGACTCTGCTCTAACTGAATCTGCTATGACTGACTCTGCTCTGAATGACTCTGATCTGACTGATTCTGCTCTGACTGACTCTACTCTGAGTTACTTTACTTTGTCTGAATCTGCTCTGATTGACTCTGCTCTGACTGAATCTGCTCTGATTGACTCTATTCTAAAAGACTCTGATCTGAGTGACTCTGTTCTGAGCGACTCGGTTCTGACTGACACTGCTCTGACTGACTCGGCTCTGACAGACCCTACTCTGACTGACTCTGTTCAGACTGACTCTACTCTGAATGACTCTGCTCTAACTGACTCGGCTCTGACTGACTCTGCTCTGACTGACTCTGCTCTGAGTGACTCTGCTCTAACTAATTCTGCTCTGACTGACGCTGTTCTGACTGATTCTGCTCTGACAGACTCTATTCTGGCTGACTCTGATCTGAGTGACTCTGTTTTGAGCGACTCTGTTCTGACTGACTCTGCTCTAACTGACTCGGCTCTGACTGACTCTGCTCTGACTGACTCTGCTCTGAGTGACTCTGCTCAGACTGACCCTGCTCTGACTGACTCTGATCTGAGTGACTCTGTTCTGAGCAACTCGGCTCTGAATGACTCTGCTCTGACTGACTCTGCTCTGAGTAACTCTACTCTGACTGATTCTGCTCTGACAGACCCTGCTCTGAGTGACTCGGCTCTGATTGACCCTGCTTTGACTGACTCGGCTCTGACAGACCCTACTCTGACTGACTCTGTTCAGACTGACTCTACTCTGACTGAATCTGCTCTGACTAACTCTGCTCTGACTGATTCTGCTACGACTGACCCAGCTCTGACTTACTCTACTCTAACTGACCCTGCCCTGACTGATTCTGCTCTGACTAACTCTGCTCTGACTGACTCTGCTCTGACTGAATCTGTTCAGACTGACTCTACTCTGACTGTCTCTGCTCTGACTGACCCTGTTCTGACTGACTCTGCTCTAATTGACCCTGCTCTGACTGACTCTGCTCTGACTGACTCTCCTCTGACAGACCCTGCTCTGAGTGACTCGGCTCTGACTGACTCTGTTCAGACTGATTGTACAATGATGGACTCTGCTCTGACTGATTCTGCACTGACTGACCCTGCTCTGGATAACTCTGCTCTGACTGATTCTGGTCTGACTGACTCTGCTCAAAATGATTCTGCTCTGACTGACTGTATTCTAATTTTCCCTGCTCGGATTGACTCTGCTCTGACTGACGCTGTTCTGACTGACTCTGCTCTGACTGACTCTGCTCTGACAGACCCTGCCCTGAGTGACTCAGCTCTGACTGACCCTGCTCTGACTGACTCGGCTGTGACAGACCCTAATCTCACTGACTCTGTTCTGACTGACTCTGCTCTAACTGACCCTGCTCTAACTGAATCTGCTCTGACTGACTCTGTTCTGACTGACTCTGCTCTAACTGACCATGCTCTGGCTGACTCTGCTCTAACTGAATCTGCTATGACTGACTCTGCTCTGAATGACTCTGATCTGACTGATTCTGCTCTGACTGACTCTACTCTGAGTTACTTTACTTTGTCTGAATCTGCTCTGATTGACTCTGCTCTGACTGAATCTGCTCTGATTGACTCTATTCTAAAAGACTCTGATCTGAGTGACTCTGTTCTGAGCGACTCTGTTCAGACTGACTCTACTCTGACTGAACTCTGCTCTGACTGATTCTGCTACGACTGACCCTGCTCTGACTTACTCTACTCTAACTTACCCTGCTCTGACTGACTCGGCTCTGACAGACCCTACTCTGACTGACTCTGTTCAGACTGACTCTACTCTGACTGAATCTACTCTGACTGATTCTGCACTGACTGACCCTGCTCTGGGTGTACTCTGCTCTGACTGACCCTGCTCTGACTGACTCTGATCTGAGTGAATCTGTTCTGAGCGACTCGGCTCTGAATGACTCTGCTCTGACTGACTCTGCTCTGAGTGACTCTACTCTGACTGATTCTGCTCTGACAGACCCTGCTCTGAGTGACTCGGCTCTGATTGACCCTGCTTTGACTGACTCGGCTCTGACAGACCCTACTCTGACTGACTCTGTTCAGACTGACTCTACTCTGACTGACTCTGCTCTGACTAACCCTGCTCTGACTGATTCTGCTACGACTGACCCAGCTCTGACTTACTCTACTCTAACTGACCCTGCCCTGACTGACTCTGCTCTGACTGACTCTGCTCTGACTGATTCTGCTCTGACTAACTCTGCTCTGACTGACTCTGCTCTGACTGAATCTGCTCAGACTGACTCTACTCTGACTGTCTCTGCTCTGACTGACCCTGTTCTGACTGACTCTGCTCTAATTGACCCTGCTCTGACTGACTCTGCTCTGACTGACTCTCCTCTGACAGACCCTGCTCTGAGTGACTCGGCTCTGACTGACCCTACTCTGACTGACTCTGTTCAGACTGACTATACAATGACTGACTCTGCTCTGACTGATTCTGCACTGACTGACCCTGCTCTGGATAACTCTGCTCTGACTGATTCTGGTCTGACTGACTCTGCTCAAAATGATTCTGCTCTGACTAACTCTGCTCTGACTGACTGTATTCTAACTTTCCCTGCTCGGACTGACTCTGCTCTGACTGACTCTAAACTGACTGTCTCTGCTCTGACTGACCCTGTTCTGACTGACTCTGCTCTAATTGACCCTGCTCTGACTGACTCTGCTCTGACTGATTCTCCTCTGACAGACCCTGCTCTGAGTGACTCGGCTCTGACTGACCCTACTCTGACTGACTCTGTTCAGACTGACTATACAATGACTGACTCTGCTCTGACTGATTCTGCACTGACTGACCCTGCTCTGGATAACTCTGCTCTGACTGATTCTGGTCTGACTGACTCTGGTCAAAATGATTCTGCTCTGACTAACTCTGCTCTGACTGACTGTATTCTAACTTTCCCTGCTCGGACTGACTCTGCTCTGACTGACTCTACTCTGACTGACTCTGCTCTGAAAGACTCTGCTCTGAATGACTCTGCTCTAACTGACTCGGCTCTGACTGACTCTGCTCTGACTGACTCTGCTCTGAGTGACTCTGCTCTAACTAATTCTGCTCTGACTGACGCTGTTCTGACTGACTCTGCTCTGACTGACTCTGCTCTGACAGACCCTGCCCTGAGTGACTCAGCTCTGACTGACCCTGCTCTGACTGACTCGGCTCTGACAGACCCTAATCTCACTGACTCTGTTCTGACTGACTCTGCTCTAACTGACCCTGCTCTAACTGAATCTGCTCTGACTGACTCTGCTCTGACTGACTCTGCTCTAACTGACCATGCTCTGGCTGACTCTTCTCTAACTGAATCTGCTATGACTGACTCTGCTCTGAATGACTCTGATCTGACTGATTCTGCTCTGATTGACTCTATTCTAAAAGAATCTGATCTGAGTGACTCTGTTCTGAGCGACTCGGTTCTGACTGACACTGCTCTGACTGACTCGGCTCTGACAGACCCTACTCTGACTGACTCTGTTCAGACTGACTCTACTCTGAATGACTCTGCTCTGACTCGGCTCTGACTGACTCTGCTCTGACTGACTCTGCTCTGAGTGACTCTGCTCTAACTAATTCTGCTCTGACTGACGCTGTTCTGACTGACTCTGCTCTGACTGACTCTGCTCTGACTGACTCTGCTCTGACAGACCCTGCTCTGAGTGACTGGGCTCTGACTGACCCTGCTCTGACTGACCCGGCTCCGACAGACCCTACTCTGACTGACTCTGTTCAGACGGAGACTACTCTGACTGACTCTGCTCTGACTGATTCTGCTCTGACTGACTCTATTTTGACTGACTCTGTTCAGACTGACTCTACTCTGACTGAACTCTGCTCTGACTGATTCTGCTACGACTGACCCTGCTCTGACTTACTCTACTCTAACTTACCCTGCTCTGACTGACTCGGCTCTGACAGACCCTACTCTGACTGACTCTGTTCAGACTGACTCTACTCTGACTGACTCTGCTCTGACTGATTCTGCACTGACTGACCCTGCTCTGGGTGTACTCTGCTCTGACTGACCCTGCTCTGACTGACTCTGATCTGAGTGACTCTGTTCTGAGCGACTCGGCTCTGAATGACTCTGCTCTGACTGACTCTGCTCTGAGTGACTCTACTCTGACTGATTCTGCTCTGACAGACCCTGCTCTGAGTGACTCGGCTCTGATTGACCCTGCTTTGACTGACTCGGCTCTGACAGACCCTACTCTGACTGACTCTGTTCAGACTGACTCTACTCTGACTGACTCTGCTCTGACTAACTCTGCCCTGACTGATTCTGCTACGACTGACCCAGCTCTGACTTACTCTACTCTAACTGACCCTGCCCTGACTGACTCTGCTCTTACTGACTCTGCTCTGACTGATTCTGCTCTGACTAACTCTGCTCTGACTGACTCTGCTCTAACTGAATCTGTTCAGACTGACTCTATTCTGACTGTCTCTGCTCTGACTGACCCTGTTCTGACTGACACTGCTCTAATTGACCCTGCTCTGACTGACTCTGCTCTGACTGACTCTCCTCTGACAGACCCTGCTCTGAGTGACTCGGCTCTGACTGACCCTACTCTGACAGACTCTGTTCAGACTGACTATACAATGACTGACTCTGCTCTGACTGATTCTGCACTGACTGACCCTGCTCTGGATAACTCTGCTCTGACTGATTATGGTCTGACTGACTCTGCTCAAAATGATTCTGCTCTGACTAACTCTGCTCTGACAGACTGTATTCTAACTTTCCCTGCTCGGACTGACTCTGCTCTGACTGACTCTACTCTGACTGACTCTGCTCTGAAAGACTCTGCTCTCACTGATTCTGCTCTGACTGACTCTGCTCTGACATATTCTGCTCTGACAGACCCTGCTCTGAGTGACTTGGCTCTGACTGACCCTGCTCTGACTGACTCGGCTCTGACAGACCCTACTCTGACTGACTCTGTTCAGACTGACTCTACTCTGACTGACTCTGCTCTGAATGATTCTGCTCTGACTGACTCTGCTCTCACTGACTCTGCTCTAACTGACCATGCTCTGGCTGACTCTGCTCTAACTGAAGCTGCTATGACTGACTCTGCTCTGAATGACTCTGATCTGACTGATTCTGCTCTTACTGACTCTACTCTGAGTTACTTTACTTTGTCTGAATCTGCTCTGATTGACTCTGCTCTGATTGAATCTGCCCTGCTCTGGATAACTCTGCTTTGACTGATTCTGGTCTGACTAACTGTGCTCTGACAGACTGTACTCTAACTGACCCTGCTCTGACTGACTCTGCTCTGACTGACTCTCCTCTGACTGACTCTGCTCTGAAAGACTCTGCTCTCACTGATTCTGACTCTGTTCTGACAGACTCTGCTCTAACTGACCCTGCTCTGGCTGACTCTGCTCTAACTGAATCTGCTCTGACTGACTCTCCTCTGACTGACTCTGCTCTGAAAGACTCTGCTCTCACTGATTCTGACTCTGTTCTGACAGACTCTGCTCTAACTGACCCTGCTCTGGCTGACTCTGCTCTAACTGAATCTGCTCTGACTGACTCTGCTCTGAATGACTCTGCTCTGACTGATTCTGCTCTGACTGACTCTGTTCTGACTGACCCTGCTCTGACTGACTCTGCTCTGACAGACCCTGCTCTGAGTGATTCGGCTCTGACTGACTCGGCTCTGACAGACCCTAATTTGACTGACTCGGCTCTGACAAACCCTACTCTGACTGACTCGGTTCAGACTGACTCTACTCTGAATGTCTCTGCTCTGACTGACTCTGCTCTGACTGATTCTGCTCTGACTGACCCTGCTCTGGGTGACTCTGTTCTGACTGATTCAGGTCTGACTGACTCTGCTCTGACTGGTTATTCTCTGACTTACTCTGCTCTGACATACTGTGCTCTAACAGACCCTGCTCTGACTGACTCTGCTCTGACTGACTGTCCTCTGACTGACTCTGCTCTGAATGACTCTGCTCTGACTGATTCTGCCCTGAGTGACTCTATTCTGACTGACTCTGATCGGAATGACTCTGTTCTGAGCGACTCTGTTCTGACTGACTCTGCTCTAACTAACTCGGCTCTGACTGTCTCTGCTCTGACTGACTCTGCTCTGAGTGACTCTGCTCTGACTGATTCTGCTCTGCCTGACTCTGTTCTGACAGACCCTGCTCTGACTGACTCAGCTCTGACTGACCCTGCTCTGACTGACTCGGCTCTGACAGACCCTAATCTGACTGACTCTGTTCAGACTGACTCAATTCTGACTGTCTCTGCTCTGACTGACTCTGCTCTGACTGATTCTGGTCTGACTGACTCTCCTCTGACTGAGACTGCTCTCACTGATTCTGCTCTCACTGACTCTGTTCTGACTGACTCTGCTCTATCTGACCCTGCTCTGGCTGACTATGCTCTAACTGAATTTGCTCTGCCTTACTCTACTCTCAATGACTCTGCTCTGACTGATTCCGCTCTGACTGACTCAATTCTGACTGACTCTGATCTGAGTGACTCTGTTCTGAGCCACTCGGCTCTGAATGACTCTGCTCTAACTGACTCGGCTCTCACTGACTCTCCTCTGACTGACTCTGCTCTGAGCATCTCTGCTCTGACTGATTCTGCTCTGACTGACTCTGTTCTGACTGACCCTGCTCTGACTGATTCTGCTCTGACAGACCCTGCTCTGGGTGACTCTGCTCTGACAGATTCTGCTCTGACTAACTCTGCTCTGACTTACTGTACTCTAACAGACCCTGCTCTGACTGACTCTGCTCTGACTGACTCTCCTCTGACTGACTCCGCTCTGAAAGACTCTGCTCTCACTGATTCTGCTCTGACTGACTCTGTTCTGACTGACTCTGCTCTAACTGACCCTGCTCTGGCTGACTCTGCTCTAACTGAATTTGCTCTGACTGGCTCTGCTCTGAAAGACTCTGCTCTGACTGATTCTGCTCTGACTGACTCTATTCTGACTGACTCTCATCGGAGTGACTCTGTTCTGAGCGACTCTGTTCTGACTGACTCTGCTCTAACTGACTCCGCTCTGACTGACTCTGCTCTGACTGACCCTGCTCTAGATAACTCTGCTCTGACTGATTCTGGTCTGACTGACTCTGCTCCGACTGATTCTGCTCTGACTAACTCTGCTCTGTCTGACTGTACACTAACTGACCCTGCTCTGACTGACTCTGCTCTGACTGACTCTCCTCTGACTGACTCTGCTCTGAAAGACTCTGCTCTCACTGATTCTGCTCTGCCTGACTCTGTTCTGACTGACTCTGCTCTAACTGACCCTGCTCTAACTGAATCTGCTCTGACTAACACTGCTCTGAATGACTCTGCTCTGACTGACACTACTCTGTCCGACTCTGCTCTAACTGAATTTGCTCTGACTGACTCTGCTCTGAATGACTCTGCTCTGACTGATTCTGAACTGACTGACTCTATTCTGACTGACTCTGATCTGAGTGACTCTGTTCTGAGCCACTCAGCTCTGAATGACTCTGCTCTAACTGACTCAGCTCTGACTGACTCTGCTCTGACTGACTCTGCTCTGAGTGACTCGGCTCTGACTGAATCTTCTCTGTGTGACACTGCTCTTACTGACTCTGATCTGACTGACCCTGCTCTGTGAGACTCTGCTCTGACTGACTCTGTTCAGACTGACTCAACTCTGACTGACTCTGCTCTGACTGACTCTGCTCTGACTGACTCTGCTCTGACAGACCCTAGTCTGACTGACTCAGCTCTGACAGACCCTACTCTGACTGACTCTGTTCAGACTGACTCTACTCTGACTATCTCTTCTCTGACTGACTCTGCTCTGACTGATTCTGCTCTGACTGACCCTGCTCTGGGTGACTCTGCTCTGACTGATTCTGCTCTGACAGACCCTACTCTAACTGACTCTGTTCAGAGTGACTCTACTCTAACTGACTCAGCTCTGACTGACTCTGCTTTGACTGACTCTTCTCTGACTGATTCTGCTCTGACTGACCCTGCTCTGAGTGATGCTGCTCTGAGTGATTCTGCTCTGACTGACTCTGTTCTGACTGACCCTGCTCTGATTGACTCTGCTCTGACAGACCTTGCTCTGAGTGATTCAGCTCTGACTGACTCGGCTCTGACAGACCCTAACTTGACTGACTCGGCTCTGACACACCCTACTCTGACTGACTCGGTTCAGACTGACTCTACTCTGAATGTCTCAGCTCTGACTGACTCTGCTCTGACTGACTCTGTTCTGACTGACTCTGCTCTAACTGACCCTGCTCTGGCTGACTCTGCTCTAACTGAATTTGCTCTGACTGACTCTGCTCTGAATGACTCTGCTCTGACTGATTCTGCCCTAACTGACTCTATTCTGACTGACTCTGATCGGAGTGACTCTGTTCTGAGCGACTCTGTTCTGACTGACTCTGCTCTAACTAACTCGGCTCTGACTTTCTCTGCTCTGACTGACTCTGCTCTGAGTGACTCTGCTCTGACTGATTCTGCTCTGCCTGCCTCTGTTCTGACTGATCCTGCTCTGACTGACTCTGCTCTGACAGACCCTGCTCTGACTGACTCGGCTCTGACTGACCCTGCTCTGACTGACTCGGCTCTGACAGACCCTAATCTGACTGACTCGGCTCTGACAGACCCTACTCTGACTGACTCTGTTCAGACTGACTCTATTCTGACTGTCTCTGCTCTGACTGACTCTGCTCTGACTGATTCTGGTCTGACTGACTCTGCTCTGACTGATTATTCTCTGACTAACTCTGCTCTGACTTACTGTACTCTAACAGACCCTGCTCTGACTGACTCTGCTCTGACTGACTCTCCTCTGACTGAGTCTGCTCTGAAAGACTCTGCTCTCACTGATTCTGCTCTGACTGACTCTGTTCTGACTGACTCTGCTCTAACTGAATTTGCTCTGACTGGCTCTGTTCTGAATGACTCTGCTCTGACTGATTCTGCTCTGACTGACTCTATTCTGACTGACTCTGATCGGAGTGACTCTGTTCTGAGCGACTCTGTTCTGACTGACTCTGCTCTAACTGACTCGGCTCTGACTGACTCTGCTCAGACTGACCATGCTCTAGATAACTCTGCTCTGACTGATTCTGGTCTGACTGACTCTGCTCCGACTGATTCTGCTCTGACTAACTCTGCTCTGACTGACTTTACTCTAACTGACTCAGCTCTGACTGACTCTGCTCTGACTGACTCTGCTCTGAGTGACTCTGCTCTCACTGATTCTGCTCTGACTGACTCTTTTCTGACTGACTCTGCTCTGATTGACTCTGTTCTGATGACTCGGCTCTGACAGAACCTGCTCTAGATAACTCTGCTCTGACTGATTCTGGTCTGACTGACTCTGCTCTGACTGATTATGCTCTGACTGACTCTCCTCTGACTGACACCGCTCTGAAAGACTCTGCTCTCACTGATTCTGACTCTGTTCTGACTGACTCTGCTCTAACTGACCCTGCTCTGGCTGACTCTGCTCTAACTGAATCTGCTCTGACTGATTCTGCTCTGAATGACTCTGCTCAGACTGATTCTGCTCTGACATACTCTATTCTGACTGACTCTGATCGGAGTGACTCTGTTCTGAGCGACTCTGTTCTGACTGACTCTACTCTAACTGACTCAGCTCTGACTGACTCTGCTTTGACTGACTCTTCTCTGACTGATTCTGCTCTGACTGACCCTGCTCTGAGTGATGCTGCTCTGAGTGATTCTGCTCTGACTGACTCCGTTCTGACTGACCCTGCTCTGATTGACTCTGCTCTGACAGACCTTGCTCTGAGTGATTCAGCTCTGACTGACTCGGCTCTGACAGACCCTAACTTGACTGACTCGGCTCTGACAGACCCTACTCTGACTGACTCGGTTCAGACTGACTCTACTCTGAATGTCTCAGCTCTGACTGACTCTGCTCTGACTGATTCTGCTCTGACTGACCCTGCTCTGGGTGACTCTGTTCTGACTGATTCTGGTCTGACTGACTCTGCTCTGACTGATTATTCTCTGACTTACTCTGCTCTGACTTACTGTGCTCTAACAGACCCTGCTCTGACTGACTCTGCTCTGACTGACTCTCCTCTGACTGACTCTGCTCTGAAAGAGTCTGCTCTCACTGATTCTACTCTGACTGACTCTGTTCTGACTGACTCTACTCTAACTGACTCAGCTCTGACTGACTCTGCTTTGACTGACTCTTCTCTGACTGATTCTGCTCTGACTGACCCTGCTCTGAGTGATGCTGCTCTCAGTGATTCTGCTCTGACTGACTCTGTTCTGACTGACCCTGCTGACTGACTCTGCTCTGACAGACCCTGCTCTGAGTGATTCGGCTCTGACTGACTCGGCTCTGACAGACCCTAACTTGACTGACTCGGCTCTGACAGACCCTACTCTGACTGACTCAGTTCAGACTGACTCTGCTCTGAATGTCTCTGCTCTGACTGATTCTGCTCTGACTGACCCTGCTCTGGGTGACTCTGCTCTGACTGATTCTGCTCTGACTGAATCTCCTCTGACTGAGTCTGCTCTGAAAGACTCTGCTCTCACTGATTCTGCTCTGACTGACTCTGTTCTGACTGACTCTGCTCTAACTGACCCTGCTCTGGCTGACTCTGCTCTAACTGAATTTGCTCTGACTGACTCTGCTCTGAATGACTCTGCTCTGACTGATTCTGCCCTGACTGACTCTATTCTGACTGACTCTGATCGGAGTGACTCTGTTCTGAGCGACTCTGTTCTGACTGACTCTGCTCTAAATAACTCGGCTCTGACTGTCTCTGCTCTGACTGACTCTGCTCTGAGTGACTCTGCTCTGACTGATTCTGCTCTGCCTGACTCTGTTCTGACTGACCCTGCTCTGACTGACTCTGCTCTGACAGACCCTGCTCTGACTGACTCGGCTCTGACTGACCCTGCTCTGACTGACTCGGCTCTGACAGACCCTAATCTGACTGACTCGGCTCTGACAGACCCTACTCTGACTGACTCTGTTCAGACTGACTCTATTCTGACTGTCTCTGCTCTGACTGACTCTGCTCTGACTGATTCTGGTCTGACTGACTCTGCTCTGACTGATTATTCTCTGACTAACTCTGCTCTGACTTACTGTACTCTAACAGACCCTGCTCTGACTGACTCTGCTCTGACTGACTCTCCTCTGACTGAGTCTGCTCTGAAAGACTCTGCTCTCACTGATTCTGCTCTGACTGACTCTGTTCTGACTGACTCTGCTCTAACTGAATTTGCTCTGACTGGCTCTGTTCTGAATGACTCTGCTCTGACTGATTCTGCTCTGACTGACTCTATTCTGACTGACTCTGATCGGAGTGACTCTGTTCTGAGCGACTCTGTTCTGACTGATTCTGCTCTAACTGACTCGGCTCTGACTGACTCTGCTCTGAGTGACTCTGCTCTGACTGATTCTGCTCTGCCTGCCTCTGTTCTGACTGATCCTGCTCTGACTGACTCTGCTCTGACAGACCCTGCTCTGACTGACTCGGCTCTGACTGACCCTACTCTGACTGACTCTGTTCAGACTGACTCTATTCTGACTGTCTCTGCTCTGACTGACTCTGCTCTGACTGATTCTGGTCTGACTGACTCTGCTCTGACTGATTATTCTCTGACTAACTCTGCTCTGACTTACTGTACTCTAACAGACCCTGCTCTGACTGACTCTGCTCTGACTGACTCTCCTCTGACTGAGTCTGCTCTGAAAGACTCTGCTCTCACTGATTCTGCTCTGACTGACTCTGTTCTGACTGACTCTGCTCTAACTGAATTTGCTCTGACTGGCTCTGTTCTGAACGACTCTGCTCTGACTGATTCTGCTCTGACTGACTCTATTCTGACTGACTCTGATCGGAGTGACTCTGTTCTGAGCGACTCTGTTCTGACTGACTCTGCTCTAACTGACTCGGCTCTGACTGACTCTGCTCTGACTGACCTTGCTCTAGATAACTCTGCTCTGACTGATTCTGTTCTGACTTACTCTGCTCCGACTGATTCTGCTCTGACTAACTCTGCTCTGACTGACTTTACTCTAACTGACCCTGCTCTGACTGAATCTGCTCTGACTGACTCTGCTCTGAAAGACTCTGCTCTCACTGATTCTGCTCTGCCTGACTCTGTTCTGACTAACTCTGCTCTGAATGACTCTGCTCTGACTGATTCTGAACTGACTGACTCTATTCTGACTGACTCTGATCTGAGTGACTCTGTTCTGAGCCACTCAGCTCTGAATGACTCTGCTCTAACTGACTCAGCTCTGACTGACTCTGCTCTGACTGACTCTGCTCTGAGTGACAATGCTCTGACAGACCCTGCTCTGAGTGACTCGGCTCTGACTGACCCTACGCTGACGGACTCGTCTCTGACAGACCCTACTCTGACTGACTCTGTTCAGACTGACTCTACTCTGACTGACTCTGCTCTGACTGACTCTGCTCTGACTGATTCTGCTCTGACTGAATCTGATCTGACTGACCCTGCTCTCTGAGACTCTGCTCTGACTGACTCTACTCTGACTGAATCTTCTCTGTTTGACACTGCTCTTACTGACTCTGATCTGACTGACCCTGCTCTGTGAGACTCTGCTCTGACTGACTCTGATCTGACTGACCCTGCTCTGACTGACTCTGCTCTGACTGTCTCTACTCTGACTGAATTTTCTCTGTGTGACACTGCTCTGACTGACTTTACTGTCACTGAAACTGCTCTGTGAGACTCTACTCTGAGTCTGATCTGACTGACTCTACTCTGAGTTACTCTACTTTGTCCGAAACTGCTCTGACTGACTCTGTTCTGACTGAATCTGCTCTGACTGACTCTATTCTAACTGACTAATCTGAGTGACTCTGTTCTGAGCGACGCGGTTCTGACTGACTCTGCTCTAACTGACTCGGCTCTAACTGACTCAGCTCTGACTGACTCTGCTCTAACTGACTCTGCTGCGGGTGACCCTGCTCTGACTGATTCTGCTCTGACTGACTCTTTTCTGACTGACTCTGCTCTGACTGACCCTGCTCTGATGACTCGGCTCTGACAGACCCTACTCTGACTGACTCTGTTCAGACTGACTCTACTCTGACTGTTTCTGCTCTGACTGACTCTGCTCTGACTGAATCTGCTCTGACTGACCCTACTCTAGATAACTCTGCTCTGACTGATTCTGGTCTGACTGACTCTGCTCTGACTGATTCTGCTCTGACTAACTCTACTCTGACTGACTGTACTCTAACTGACCCTGCTCTGACTAACTCTGCCCTGACTGACTCTCCTCTGACTGACTCTGCTCTGAAAGACTCTGCTCTCACTGATTCTGCTCTGACTGACTCTGTTCTGACTGACCCTGCTCTAACTGACCCTGCTCCAACTGAATCTGCTCTGACTAACTCTGCTGTGAATGACTCTGCTCTGACTGATTCTGCCCTGACTGACTTTATTCTGACTGACTCTGATCTGAGTGACTCTGTTCTGAGCGACTCTGTTCTGACTGACTCTGCTCTAACTGATTTGGCTCTGACTGACTCTGCTCTGACTGACTCTGCTCTGACTGATTCTGCTCTGACTGACCCTGCTCTGGGTGACTCCGCTGTGACTAATTCTGGTCTGACTGACTCTGCTGTAACTGATTCTGGTCTGACTAACTCTGCTCTGACTTACTGTACTCTAACAGACCCTGCTCTGACTGACTCTGCTCTGACTGACTCTCCTCTGTCTGACTCTGCTCGGAAAGACTCTGCTCTCACTGATTCTGCTCTGACTGACTCTGTTCTGATTGACTCTGCTCTAACTGACCCTGCTCTGGCTGAATCTGCTCTATCTGAATTTGCTCAGACTAACTCTGCTCTGACTGATTCTGCTTTGACTTACGTTATTCTGACTGACTCTGATCTGAGTGACTCTGTTCTGAGCGACTCGGCTCTGAATGACTCTCTTCTAACAGACTCGGCTCTGACTGACTCTGCTCTGACTGACTCTGCTCTGAGTGACTCTGCGCTAACTGATTCTGCTCTGACTGACTCTGTTCTGACTGACTCTGCTCTGACTGACGCTGCTCTGACAGACCCTGCTCTGATTGACTCGGCTCTGACAGACCCTACTCTCACTGACTCTGTTCAGACTGACTTTACTCTGACTGACTCTGCTATGACTGATTCTGCTCTGACTGCCCTGTTCTGAATAACTCTGCTCTGACTGATTCTGGTCTGACTAACTCTGCTCTGACTGACTGTACTCTAACTGACCCTGCTCTGACTGACTCTGCTCTGACTGACTCTCCTCTGACAGACTCTGCTCTGAAAGACTCTGCTCTCACTCTTTCTGCTCTGACTGACTCTGTTCTGACTGACTCTGCTCTAACTGACCCTGCTCTGGCTGACTCTGCTCTAACTGAATCTGCTCTGACTGACTCTGCTCTGAAACACTCTGCTCTGACAGATTCTGCTCTGACTGACTCTGATCGGAGTGACTCTGTTCTGAGCGACTCTGTTCTGACTGACTCTACTCTAACTGACTCGGCTCTGACTGACTCTGCTTTGACTGACTCTTCTCTGACTGATTCTGCTCTGACTGACCCTGCTCTGAGTGACTCTGCTCTGAGTGATTCTGCTCTGACTGCCTCTGTTCTGACTGACCCTGCTCTGACAGATTCTGCTCTGACAGACCCTGCTCTGGGTGACTCTGCTCTGACTGATTCTGGTCTGACTGACTCTGCTCTGATGTTTATTCTCTGACTAACTCTGCTCTGACGTACTGTACTCTAACAGAAACTGCTCTGACTGACTCTCCTCTGACTGAGTCTGCTCTGAAAGAGTCTGCTCTCACTGATTCTGCTCTGACTGACTCTGTTCTGACTGACTCTGCTCTAACTGATTTGGCTCTGACTGACTCTGCTCTGACTGACTCTGCTCTGACTGACTCTGCTCTAACTGACCCTGCTCTGGCTGACTCTGCTCTAACTGAATTTGCTCTGACTGACTCTGCTCTGACTGACTCTGCTCTGAATGATTCTGCTCTGACTGACTCTGCTCTGACTGACTCTGCTCTAACTGACTCGGCTCTGACTGACTCTGCTCTGACTGATTATTCTCTGACTAACTCTGCTCTGACTTACTGTACTCTAACAGACCCTGCTCTGACTGACTCTGCTCTGACAGACTCTCCTCTGACTGAGTCTGCTCTGACTGATTCTGCTCTGACAGACCCTAATCTGACTGACTCGGCTCTGACAAACCATACTCTGACTGACTCTGTTCAGACTGACTCTACTCTGACTGTCTCTTCTCTGACAGACCCTGCTCTGGGTGACTCTGCTCTGACTGATTCTGGTCTGACTGACTCTGCTCTGACTGATTATTCTCTGACTTACTCTGCTCTGACTTACTGTACTCTAACAGACCCTGCTATGACTGACTCTGCTCTGATTGACTCTGTTCTGACTGACTCTGCTCTAACTGTCCCTGCTCTGTCTGACTCTGCTCTAACTGAATTTGCTCTGACTGACTCTGCTCTGAATGACTCTGCCCTGACTGATTCTGCTCTGACTGACTCTATTCTGACTGACTCTGATCGGAGTGACTCTGTTCTGAGCGACTCTGTTCTGACTTACTCTGCTCTAACTGACTCGGCTCTGACTGACTCTGCTCTGACTGACTCTGCTCTGAGTGACTCTGCTCCGACTGATTCTGCTTTGACTGACTCTGTTCTGACTGACCCTGCTCTGACTGACTCTGCTCTGAGTGACTCTACTCTGACTGATTCTGCTCTGACTGACTCTGTTCTGACTGACCCTGCTCTGACTGACTCTGCTCTGACAGACCCTGCTCTGAGTGACTCGGCTATGACTGACCCTGCTCTGACTGACTCGACTCTGACAGACTCTAATCTGACTGACTCGGCTCTGACAGACCCTACTCTGACTGACACTGTTCAGACTGACTCTACTCTGACTGTCTCTGCTCTGACTGACTCTGCTCTGATTGATTCTGCTCTGACAGTCCCTGGTCTGGGTGACTCTGCTCTGTCTGATTCTGATCTGACTGACTCTGCTCTGACTTAGTGTACTCTAACAGACCCTGCTCTGACTGACTCTGCTCTGACTGACTCTCCTCTGACTGAGTCTGCTCTGAAAGACTCTGCTCTCTCTGATTCTGCTCTAACTGACTCTGTTCTGACTGAATCTGCTCTAACTGACCCTGCTCTGGCTGACTCTGCTCTAACTGAATTTGCTCTGACTGACTCTGCTCTGAATGACTCTGCTCTGACAGATTCTGCTCTGACTGACTCTATTCTGACTGACTCGGATCGGAGTGACTCTGTTCTGAGCGACTCTGTTCTGACAGACTCTGCTCTAACTGTCTCTGCTCTGACTGACTCTGCTCTGACTGAATCCGCTCTGACAGACCCTGGTCTGGGTGACTCTGCTCTCACTGATTCTGGTCTGACGGACTCTGCTCTGAGTGACTCTGCTCTGACTTACTGTACTCTAACAGACCCTGCTCTGACTGACTCTGCTCTAACTGAATTTGCTCTGACTGACTCTGCTCTGACTGACTCTGTTCTGACTGACACTGCTCTGACTGCCTCTGCTCTGACAGACCCTGCTCTGAGTGACTCGGCTCTGACTGACCCTGCTCTGAATGACTCTGCTCTGACAGACCCTAATCTGACAGACTCAGCTCTGACAGACCCTACTCTGACTGACTCTGTTCAGACTGACTCTACTCTGACTATCTCTGCTCTGACTGACTCTGCTCTGACTGATTCTGCTCTGACTGACCCTGCTCTGGGTGACTCTGCTCTGACTGATTCTGCTCTGACAGACCCTACTCTGACTGACTCTGTTCAGACTGACTCTACTCTGACTGCCTCTGCTCTGACTGACTCTGCTCTGATTGATTCTGCTCTGACAGTCCCTGGTCTGGGTGACTCTGCTCTGTCTGATTCTGGTCTGACTGACTCGGCTCTGACTGACTCTGCTCTGAATGATTCTGCTCTGACTGATTCTGGTCTGACTGACTCTGCTCTGACTAACTCTGCTCTGACTTACTGTACTCTAACAGACCCTGCTCTGACTGACTCTGCTCTGACTGACTCTCCTCTGACTGACTCTGCTCTGAAAGACTCTGCTCTCACTGATTCTGCTCTAACTGACTCTGTTCTGACTGAATCTGCTCTAACTGACCCTGCTCTGGCTGACTCTGCTCTAACTGAATTTGCTCTAACTGACTCTGCTCTGACTGATTCTGCTCTGACTGACTCTATTCTGACTGACTCTGATCGGAGTGACTCTGTTCTGAGCGACTCTGTTCTGACTGACTCTGCTCTAACTGTCTCTGCTCTGACTGACTCTGCTCTGACTTACTGTACTCTAACAGACCCTGCTCTGACTGACTCTGCTCTGACTGACTCTCCTCTGACTGAGTCTGCTCTGAAAGAGTCTGCTCTCACAGACCCTGCTCTGGCTGATTCTGCTCTAACTGAATTTGCTCTGACTGACCCTGCTCTGAATGACTCTGCTCTGACTGATTCTGCTCTGACTGACTTTATTCTGACTGACTCTGATCTGAGTGACTCTGTTCTGAGCCACTCGGCTCTGAATGACTCTGCTCTAACTGACTCGGCTCTGACTGAATCTACAATGACTGACTCTGCTCTGAGTGACTCTGCTCTGACTAATTCTGCTCTGACTGACTCTGCTATGACTGACCCTGCTCTGACTGACTCTGCTCTGACAGACCCTGCTCTGAGACCCTCGGCTCTGACTGAACCTGCTCTGACTGACTCGGCTCTGACAGACCCTAATCTGACTGACTCGGCTCTGACAGACCCTACTCTGACTAACTCTGTTCAGACTGACTCCTCTCTGACTGTCTCTGCTCTGACAGACCCTGCTCTGGGTGACTCTGCTCTGACTGATTCTGGTCTGACTGACTCTGCTCTGACTGATTCTGCTCTGACTAACTCTGCTCTGTCTTACATTACTCTAACAGACCCTGCTCTGACTGACTCTGCTCTGACTGACTCTCCTCTGACTGAGTCTGCTCTGGAAGACTCTGCTCTCACAGATTCTGCTCCGACTGACTCTGTTCTGACTGACTCTGCTCTAACTGACCCTGCTCTGTCTGACTCTGCTCTAACTGAATTTGCTCTGACTGACTCTGCTCTGAATGACTCTGCTCTGACTGATTCTGCTCTGACTGACTCTATTCTGACTGACTCTGATCGGAGTGACTCTGTTCTGAGCGACTCTGTTCTGACTGACTCTGCTCTAACTGACTCGGCTCTGACTGACTCTGCTCTGACTGACTCTGCTCTGAGTGACTCTGCTCCGACTGATTCTGCTCTGACTGACTCTGTTCTGACTGACCCTGCTCTGACTAACTCTGCTCTAACTGACTCGGCTCTGACTGACTCTGCTCTGACTGACTCTGCTCTGAGTGACCCTGCTCTGGCTGACTCTGCTCTGACAGACCTTGCTCTGAGTGACTCGGCTCTGACTGACCCTGCTCTGACTGACTCGCCTCTGACAGACCCTAATCTGACTGACTCGGCTCTGACAGACCCTACTCTGACTGACTCTGTTCAGACTGACTCTACTCTGACTGTCTCTGCTCTGACAGACCCTGCTCTGGGTGACTCTGCTCTAACTGATTCTGGTCTGACTGACTCTGCTCTGACTGATTCTGCTCTGACTAACTCTGCTCTGACTTACTGTACTCTAACAGACCCTGCTCTGACAGACTCTGCTCTGACTGACTCTCCTCTGACTGAGTCTGCTCTGGAAGACTCTGCTCTCACAGATTCTGCTCCGACTGACTCTGTTCTGACTGACTCTGCTCTAACTGACCCTGCTCTGTCTGACTCTGCTCTAACTGAATTTGCTCTGACTGACTCTGCTCTGAATGACTCTGCTCTGACTGATTCTGCTCTGACTGACTCTATTCTGACTGACTCTGATCGGAGTGACTCTGTTCTGACTCACCCTGCTCTGACTGACTCTGCTCTAACTGACTCAGCTCTGACTGACTCTGCTCTGACTGACTCTGTTCTGAGTGACCCTGCTCTGGCTGACTCTGCTCTAACTGAATTTGCTCTGACTGACTGCTCTGACTGACTCTGCTCTGAATGATTCTGCTCTGACTGACTCTGCTCTGACTGATTCTGCTCTGACTGACTCTATTCTGACTGACTCTGATCTGAGTGACTCTGTTCTGAGCCACTCGGCTCTGAATGACTCTGCTCTAACTGACTCGGCTCTGACTGACTCTGCTCTGACTGATTATTCTCTGACTAACTCTGCTCTGACTTACTGTACTCTAACAGACCCTGCTCTGACTGACTCTGCTCTGACTGACTCTCCTCTGACTGAGTCTGCTCTGAAAGAGTCTGCTCTCACTGACCCTGCTCTGGCTGATTCTGCTCTAACTGAATTTGCTCTCACTGACCTTGCTCTGAATGACTCTGCTCTGTCTGATTCAGCTCTGACTGACTTTATTCTGACTGACTCTGATCTGAGTGACTCTGTTCTGAGCCACTCGGCTCTGAATGACTCTGCTCTAACTGACTCGGCTCTGACAGACCCTGCTCTGAGTGACTCGGCTCTGACTGACCCTGCTCTGACTGACTCTGCTCTGACAGACCCTACTCTGACTGACTCTGTTCAGACTGACTCTACTCTGACTATCTCTTCTCTGACTGACTCTGCTCTGACTGATTCTGCTCTGACTGACCCTGCTCTGGGTGACTCTGCTCTGACTGATTCTGCTCTGACAGACCCTACTCTAACTGACTCTGTTCAGAGTGACTCTACTCTAACTGACTCAGCTCTGACTGACTCTGCTTTGACTGACTCTTCTCTGACTGATTCTGCTCTGACTGACCCTGCTCTGAGTGATGCTGCTCTGAGTGATTCTGCTCTGACTGACTCTGTTCTGACTGACCCTGCTCTGATTGACTCTGCTCTGACAGACCTTGCTCTGAGTGATTCAGCTCTGACTGACTCGGCTCTGACAGACCCTAACTTGACTGACTCGGCTCTGACACACCCTACTCTGACTGACTCGGTTCAGACTGACTCTACTCTGAATGTCTCAGCTCTGACTGACTCTGCTCTGACTGACTCTGTTCTGACTGACTCTGCTCTAACTGACCCTGCTCTGGCTGACTCTGCTCTAACTGAATTTGCTCTGACTGACTCTGCTCTGAATGACTCTGCTCTGACTGATTCTGCCCTAACTGACTCTATTCTGACTGACTCTGATCGGAGTGACTCTGTTCTGAGCGACTCTGTTCTGACTGACTCTGCTCTAACTAACTCGGCTCTGACTTTCTCTGCTCTGACTGACTCTGCTCTGAGTGACTCTGCTCTGACTGATTCTGCTCTGCCTGCCTCTGTTCTGACTGATCCTGCTCTGACTGACTCTGCTCTGACAGACCCTGCTCTGACTGACTCGGCTCTGACTGACCCTGCTCTGACTGACTCGGCTCTGACAGACCCTAATCTGACTGACTCGGCTCTGACAGACCCTACTCTGACTGACTCTGTTCAGACTGACTCTATTCTGACTGTCTCTGCTCTGACTGACTCTGCTCTGACTGATTCTGGTCTGACTGACTCTGCTCTGACTGATTATTCTCTGACTAACTCTGCTCTGACTTACTGTACTCTAACAGACCCTGCTCTGACTGACTCTGCTCTGACTGACTCTCCTCTGACTGAGTCTGCTCTGAAAGACTCTGCTCTCACTGATTCTGCTCTGACTGACTCTGTTCTGACTGACTCTGCTCTAACTGAATTTGCTCTGACTGGCTCTGTTCTGAATGACTCTGCTCTGACTGATTCTGCTCTGACTGACTCTATTCTGACTGACTCTGATCGGAGTGACTCTGTTCTGAGCGACTCTGTTCTGACTGACTCTGCTCTAACTGACTCGGCTCTGACTGACTCTGCTCAGACTGACCATGCTCTAGATAACTCTGCTCTGACTGATTCTGGTCTGACTGACTCTGCTCCGACTGATTCTGCTCTGACTAACTCTGCTCTGACTGACTTTACTCTAACTGACTCAGCTCTGACTGACTCTGCTCTGACTGACTCTGCTCTGAGTGACTCTGCTCTCACTGATTCTGCTCTGACTGACTCTTTTCTGACTGACTCTGCTCTGATTGACTCTGTTCTGATGACTCGGCTCTGACAGAACCTGCTCTAGATAACTCTGCTCTGACTGATTCTGGTCTGACTGACTCTGCTCTGACTGATTATGCTCTGACTGACTCTCCTCTGACTGACACCGCTCTGAAAGACTCTGCTCTCACTGATTCTGACTCTGTTCTGACTGACTCTGCTCTAACTGACCCTGCTCTGGCTGACTCTGCTCTAACTGAATCTGCTCTGACTGATTCTGCTCTGAATGACTCTGCTCAGACTGATTCTGCTCTGACATACTCTATTCTGACTGACTCTGATCGGAGTGACTCTGTTCTGAGCGACTCTGTTCTGACTGACTCTACTCTAACTGACTCAGCTCTGACTGACTCTGCTTTGACTGACTCTTCTCTGACTGATTCTGCTCTGACTGACCCTGCTCTGAGTGATGCTGCTCTGAGTGATTCTGCTCTGACTGACTCTGTTCTGACTGACCCTGCTCTGATTGACTCTGCTCTGACAGACCTTGCTCTGAGTGATTCAGCTCTGACTGACTCGGCTCTGACAGACCCTAACTTGACTGACTCGGCTCTGACAGACCCTACTCTGACTGACTCGGTTCAGACTGACTCTACTCTGAATGTCTCAGCTCTGACTGACTCTGCTCTGACTGATTCTGCTCTGACTGACCCTGCTCTGGGTGACTCTGTTCTGACTGATTCTGGTCTGACTGACTCTGCTCTGACTGATTATTCTCTGACTTACTCTGCTCTGACTTACTGTGCTCTAACAGACCCTGCTCTGACTGACTCTGCTCTGACTGACTCTCCTCTGACTGACTCTGCTCTGAAAGAGTCTGCTCTCACTGATTCTACTCTGACTGACTCTGTTCTGACTGACTCTACTCTAACTGACTCAGCTCTGACTGACTCTGCTTTGACTGACTCTTCTCTGACTGATTCTGCTCTGACTGACCCTGCTCTGAGTGATGCTGCTCTGAGTGATTCTGCTCTGACTGACTCTGTTCTGACTGACCCTGCTGACTGACTCTGCTCTGACAGACCCTGCTCTGAGTGATTCGGCTCTGACTGACTCGGCTCTGACAGACCCTAACTTGACTGACTCGGCTCTGACAGACCCTACTCTGACTGACTCAGTTCAGACTGACTCGGTTCAGACTGACTCTGCTCTGAATGTCTCTGCTCTGACTGATTCTGCTCTGACTGACCCTGCTCTGGGTGACTCTGCTCTGACTGATTATTCTCTGACTAACTCTGCTCTGACTTACTGTGCTCTAACAGACCCTGCTCTGACTGATTCTGCTCTGACTGAATCTCCTCTGACTGAGTCTGCTCTGAAAGACTCTGCTCTCACTGATTCTGCTCTGACTGACTCTGTTCTGACTGACTCTGCTCTAACTGACCCTGCTCTGGCTGAGTCTGCTCTAACTGAATTTGCTCTGACTGACTCTGCTCTGAATGACTCTGCTCTGACTGATTCTGCCCTGACTGACTCTATTCTGACTGACTCTGATCGGAGTGACTCTGTTCTGAGAGACTCTGTTCTGACTGACTCTGCTCTAAATAACTCGGCTCTGACTGTCTCTGCTCTGACTGACTCTGCTCTGAGTGACTCTGCTCTGACTGATTCTGCTCTGCCTGACTCTGTTCTGACTGACCCTGCTCTGACTGACTCTGCTCTGACAGACCCTGCTCTGACTGACTCGGCTCTGACTGACCCTGCTCTGACTGACTCGGCTCTGACAGACCCTAATCTGACTGACTCGGCTCTGACAGACCCTACTCTGACTGACTCTGTTCAGACTGACTCTATTCTGACTGTCTCTGCTCTGACTGACTCTGCTCTGACTGATTCTGGTCTGACTGACTCTGCTCTGACTGATTATTCTCTGACTAACTCTGCTCTGACTTACTGTACTCTAACAGACCCTGCTCTGACTGACTCTGCTCTGACTGACTCTCCTCTGACTGAGTCTGCTCTGAAAGACTCTGCTCTCACTGATTCTGCTCTGACTGACTCTGTTCTGACTGACTCTGCTCTAACTGAATTTGCTCTGACTGGCTCTGTTCTGAATGACTCTGCTCTGACTGATTCTGCTCTGACTGACTCTATTCTGACTGACTCTGATCGGAGTGACTCTGTTCTGAGCGACTCTGTTCTGACTGACTCTGCTCTAACTGACTCGGCTCTGACTGACTCTGCTCTGAGTGACTCTGCTCTGACTGATTCTGCTCTGCCTGCCTCTGTTCTGACTGATCCTGCTCTGACTGACTCTGCTCTGACAGACCCTGCTCTGACTGACTCGGCTCTGACTGACCCTACTCTGACTGACTCTGTTCAGACTGACTCTATTCTGACTGTCTCTGCTCTGACTGACTCTGCTCTGACTGATTCTGGTCTGACTGACTCTGCTCTGACTGATTATTCTCTGACTAACTCTGCTCTGACTTACTGTACTCTAACAGACCCTGCTCTGACTGACTCTGCTCTGACTGACTCTCCTCTGACTGAGTCTGCTCTGAAAGACTCTGCTCTCACTGATTCTGCTCTGACTGACTCTGTTCTGACTGACTCTGCTCTAACTGAATTTGCTCTGACTGGCTCTGTTCTGAATGACTCTGCTCTGACTGATTCTGCTCTGACTGACTCTATTCTGACTGACTCTGATCGGAGTGACTCTGTTCTGAGCGACTCTGTTCTGACTGACTCTGCTCTAACTGACTCGGCTCTGACTGACTCTGCTCTGACTGACCTTGCTCTAGATAACTCTGCTCTGACTGATTCTGTTCTGACTTACTCTGCTCCGACTGATTCTGCTCTGACTAACTCTGCTCTGACTGACTTTACTCTAACTGACCCTGCTCTGACTGAATCTGCTCTGACTGACTCTGCTCTGAAAGACTCTGCTCTCACTGATTCTGCTCTGCCTGACTCTGTTCTGACTAACTCTGCTCTGAATGACTCTGCTCTGACTGATTCTGAACTGACTGACTCTATTCTGACTGACTCTGATCTGAGTGACTCTGTTCTGAGCCACTCAGCTCTGAATGACTCTGCTCTAACTGACTCAGCTCTGACTGACTCTGCTCTGACTGACTCTGCTCTGAGTGACAATGCTCTGACAGACCCTGCTCTGAGTGACTCGGCTCTGACTGACCCTACGCTGACGGACTCGTCTCTGACAGACCCTACTCTGACTGACTCTGTTCAGACTGACTCTACTCTGACTGACTCTGCTCTGACTGACTCTGCTCTGACTGATTCTGCTCTGACTGAATCTGATCTGACTGACCCTGCTCTCTGAGACTCTGCTCTGACTGACTCTACTCTGACTGAATCTTCTCTGTTTGACACTGCTCTTACTGACTCTGATCTGACTGACCCTGCTCTGTGAGACTCTGCTCTGTCTGACTCTGATCTGACTGACCCTGCTCTGACTGACTCTGCTCTGACTGACTCTACTCTGACTGAATTTTCTCTGTGTGACACTGCTCTGACTGACTTTACTGTCACTGAAACTGCTCTGTGAGACTCTACTCTGAGTCTGATCTGACTGACTCTACTCTGAGTTACTCTACTTTGTCCGAAACTGCTCTGACTGACTCTGTTCTGACTGAATCTGCTCTGACTGACTCTATTCTAACTGACTAATCTGAGTGACTCTGTTCTGAGCGACGCGGTTCTGACTGACTCTGCTCTAACTGACTCGGCTCTAACTGACTCAGCTCTGACTGACTCTGCTCTAACTGACTCTGCTGCGGGTGACCCTGCTCTGACTGATTCTGCTCTGACTGACTCTTTTCTGACTGACTCTGCTCTGACTGACCCTGCTCTGATGACTCGGCTCTGACAGACCCTACTCTGACTGACTCTGTTCAGACTGACTCTACTCTGACTGTTTCTGCTCTGACTGACTCTGCTCTGACTGAATCTGCTCTGACTGACCCTACTCTAGATAACTCTGCTCTGACTGATTCTGGTCTGACTGACTCTGCTCTGACTGATTCTGCTCTGACTAACTCTACTCTGACTGACTGTACTCTAACTGACCCTGCTCTGACTAACTCTGCCCTGACTGACTCTCCTCTGACTGACTCTGCTCTGAAAGACTCTGCTCTCACTGATTCTGCTCTGACTGACTCTGTTCTGACTGACCCTGCTCTAACTGACCCTGCTCCAACTGAATCTGCTCTGACTAACTCTGCTGTGAATGACTCTGCTCTGACTGATTCTGCCCTGACTGACTTTATTCTGACTGACTCTGATCTGAGTGACTCTGTTCTGAGCGACTCTGTTCTGACTGACTCTGCTCTAACTGATTTGGCTCTGACTGACTCTGCTCTGACTGACTCTGCTCTGACTGATTCTGCTCTGACTGACCCTGCTCTGGGTGACTCCGCTGTGACTAATTCTGGTCTGACTGACTCTGCTGTAACTGATTCTGGTCTGACTAACTCTGCTCTGACTTACTGTACTCTAACAGACCCTGCTCTGACTGACTCTGCTCTGACTGACTCTCCTCTGTCTGACTCTGCTCGGAAAGACTCTGCTCTCACTGATTCTGCTCTGACTGACTCTGTTCTGATTGACTCTGCTCTAACTGACCCTGCTCTGGCTGAATCTGCTCTATCTGAATTTGCTCAGACTAACTCTGCTCTGACTGATTCTGCTTTGACTTACGTTATTCTGACTGACTCTGATCTGAGTGACTCTGTTCTGAGCGACTCGGCTCTGAATGACTCTCTTCTAACAGACTCGGCTCTGACTGACTCTGCTCTGACTGACTCTGCTCTGAGTGACTCTGCGCTAACTGATTCTGCTCTGACTGACTCTGTTCTGACTGACTCTGCTCTGACTGACGCTGCTCTGACAGACCCTGCTCTGATTGACTCGGCTCTGACAGACCCTACTCTCACTGACTCTGTTCAGACTGACTTTACTCTGACTGACTCTGCTATGACTGATTCTGCTCTGACTGCCCTGTTCTGAATAACTCTGCTCTGACTGATTCTGGTCTGACTAACTCTGCTCTGACTGACTGTACTCTAACTGACCCTGCTCTGACTGACTCTGCTCTGACTGACTCTCCTCTGACAGACTCTGCTCTGAAAGACTCTGCTCTCACTCTTTCTGCTCTGACTGACTCTGTTCTGACTGACTCTGCTCTAACTGACCCTGCTCTGGCTGACTCTGCTCTAACTGAATCTGCTCTGACTGACTCTGCTCTGAAACACTCTGCTCTGACAGATTCTGCTCTGACTGACTCTGATCGGAGTGACTCTGTTCTGAGCGACTCTGTTCTGACTGACTCTACTCTAACTGACTCGGCTCTGACTGACTCTGCTTTGACTGACTCTTCTCTGACTGATTCTGCTCTGACTGACCCTGCTCTGAGTGACTCTGCTCTGAGTGATTCTGCTCTGACTGCCTCTGTTCTGACTGACCCTGCTCTGACAGATTCTGCTCTGACAGACCCTGCTCTGGGTGACTCTGCTCTGACTGATTCTGGTCTGACTGACTCTGCTCTGATGTTTATTCTCTGACTAACTCTGCTCTGACGTACTGTACTCTAACAGAAACTGCTCTGACTGACTCTCCTCTGACTGAGTCTGCTCTGAAAGAGTCTGCTCTCACTGATTCTGCTCTGACTGACTCTGTTCTGACTGACTCTGCTCTAACTGATTTGGCTCTGACTGACTCTGCTCTGACTGACTCTGCTCTGACTGACTCTGCTCTAACTGACCCTGCTCTGGCTGACTCTGCTCTAACTGAATTTGCTCTGACTGACTCTGCTCTGACTGACTCTGCTCTGAATGATTCTGCTCTGACTGACTCTGCTCTGACTGACTCTGCTCTAACTGACTCGGCTCTGACTGACTCTGCTCTGACTGATTATTCTCTGACTAACTCTGCTCTGACTTACTGTACTCTAACAGACCCTGCTCTGACTGACTCTGCTCTGACTGACTCTCCTCTGACTGAGTCTGCTCTGACTGATTCTGCTCTGACAGACCCTAATCTGACTGACTCGGCTCTGACAAACCATACTCTGACTGACTCTGTTCAGACTGACTCTACTCTGACTGTCTCTTCTCTGACAGACCCTGCTCTGGGTGACTCTGCTCTGACTGATTCTGGTCTGACTGACTCTGCTCTGACTGATTATTCTCTGACTTACTCTGCTCTGACTTACTGTACTCTAACAGACCCTGCTCTGACTGACTCTGCTCTGACTGACTCTCATCTGACTGAGTCTGCTCTGGAAGACTCTGCTCTCACAGATTCTGCTCTGATTGACTCTGTTCTGACTGACTCTGCTCTAACTGTCCCTGCTCTGTCTGACTCTGCTCTAACTGAATTTGCTCTGACTGACTCTGCTCTGAATGACTCTGCCCTGACTGATTCTGCTCTGACTGACTCTATTCTGACTGACTCTGATCGGAGTGACTCTGTTCTGAGCGACTCTGTTCTGACTTACTCTGCTCTGAGTGACTCTGCTCCGACTGATTCTGCTTTGACTGACTCTGTTCTGACTGACCCTGCTCTGACTGACTCTGCTCTAACTGACTCGGCTCTGACTGACTCTGCTCTGACTGACTCTGCTCTGAGTGACTCTACTCTGACTGATTCTGCTCTGACTGACTCTGTTCTGACTGACCCTGCTCTGACTGACTCTGCTCTGACAGACCCTGCTCTGAGTGACTCGGCTATGACTGACCCTGCTCTGACTGACTCGACTCTGACAGACTCTAATCTGACTGACTCGGCTCTGACAGACCCTACTCTGACTGACACTGTTCAGACTGACTCTACTCTGACTGTCTCTGCTCTGACTGACTCTGCTCTGATTGATTCTGCTCTGACAGTCCCTGGTCTGGGTGACTCTGCTCTGTCTGATTCTGATCTGACTGACTCTGCTCTGACTTAGTGTACTCTAACAGACCCTGCTCTGACTGACTCTGCTCTGACTGACTCTCCTCTGACTGAGTCTGCTCTGAAAGACTCTGCTCTCTCTGATTCTGCTCTAACTGACTCTGTTCTGACTGAATCTGCTCTAACTGACCCTGCTCTGGCTGACTCTGCTCTAACTGAATTTGCTCTGACTGACTCTGCTCTGAATGACTCTGCTCTGACAGATTCTGCTCTGACTGACTCTATTCTGACTGACTCGGATCGGAGTGACTCTGTTCTGAGCGACTCTGTTCTGACAGACTCTGCTCTAACTGTCTCTGCTCTGACTGACTCTGCTCTGACTGAATCCGCTCTGACAGACCCTGGTCTGGGTGACTCTGCTCTCACTGATTCTGGTCTGACGGACTCTGCTCTGAGTGACTCTGCTCTGACTTACTGTACTCTAACAGACCCTGCTCTGACTGACTCTGCTCTAACTGAATTTGCTCTGACTGACTCTGCTCTGACTGACTCTGTTCTGACTGACACTGCTCTGACTGCCTCTGCTCTGACAGACCCTGCTCTGAGTGACTCGGCTCTGACTGACCCTGCTCTGACTGACTCTGCTCTGACAGACCCTAATCTGACAGACTCAGCTCTGACAGACCCTACTCTGACTGACTCTGTTCAGACTGACTCTACTCTGACTATCTCTGCTCTGACTGACTCTGCTCTGACTGATTCTGCTCTGACTGACCCTGCTCTGGGTGACTCTGCTCTGACTGATTCTGCTCTGACAGACCCTACTCTGACTGACTCTGTTCAGACTGACTCTACTCTGACTGCCTCTGCTCTGACTGACTCTGCTCTGATTGATTCTGCTCTGACAGTCCCTGGTCTGGGTGACTCTGCTCTGTCTGATTCTGGTCTGACTGACTCGGCTCTGACTGACTCTGCTCTGAATGATTCTGCTCTGACTGATTCTGGTCTGACTGACTCTGCTCTGACTAACTCTGCTCTGACTTACTGTACTCTAACAGACCCTGCTCTGACTGACTCTGCTCTGACTGACTCTCCTCTGACTGACTCTGCTCTGAAAGACTCTGCTCTCACTGATTCTGCTCTAACTGACTCTGTTCTGACTGAATCTGCTCTAACTGACCCTGCTCTGGCTGACTCTGCTCTAACTGAATTTGCTCTAACTGACTCTGCTCTGACTGATTCTGCTCTGACTGACTCTATTCTGACTGACTCTGATCGGAGTGACTCTGTTCTGAGCGACTCTGTTCTGACTGACTCTGCTCTAACTGTCTCTGCTCTGACTGACTCTGCTCTGACTTACTGTACTCTAACAGACCCTGCTCTGACTGACTCTGCTCTGACTGACTCTCCTCTGACTGAGTCTGCTCTGAAAGAGTCTGCTCTCACAGACCCTGCTCTGGCTGATTCTGCTCTAACTGAATTTGCTCTGACTGACCCTGCTCTGAATGACTCTGCTCTGACTGATTCTGCTCTGACTGACTTTATTCTGACTGACTCTGATCTGAGTGACTCTGTTCTGAGCCACTCGGCTCTGAATGACTCTGCTCTAACTGACTCGGCTCTGACTGAATCTACAATGACTGACTCTGCTCTGAGTGACTCTGCTCTGACTAATTCTGCTCTGACTGACTCTGCTATGACTGACCCTGCTCTGACTGACTCTGCTCTGACAGACCCTGCTCTGAGACCCTCGGCTCTGACTGAACCTGCTCTGACTGACTCGGCTCTGACAGACCCTAATCTGACTGACTCGGCTCTGACAGACCCTACTCTGACTAACTCTGTTCAGACTGACTCCTCTCTGACTGTCTCTGCTCTGACAGACCCTGCTCTGGGTGACTCTGCTCTGACTGATTCTGGTCTGACTGACTCTGCTCTGACTGACTCTGCTCTGACTGATTCTGCTCTGACTAACTCTGCTCTGTCTTACATTACTCTAACAGACCCTGCTCTGACTGACTCTGCTCTGACTGACTCTCCTCTGACTGAGTCTGCTCTGGAAGACTCTGCTCTCACAGATTCTGCTCCGACTGACTCTGTTCTGACTGACTCTGCTCTAACTGACCCTGCTCTGTCTGACTCTGCTCTAACTGAATTTGCTCTGACTGACTCTGCTCTGAATGACTCTGCTCTGACTGATTCTGCTCTGACTGACTCTATTCTGACTGACTCTGATCGGAGTGACTCTGTTCTGAGCGACTCTGTTCTGACTGACTCTGCTCTAACTGACTCTGCTCTGACTGACTCTGCTCTGACTGACTCTGCTCTGAGTGACTCTGCTCCGACTGATTCTGCTCTGACTGACTCTGTTCTGACTGACCCTGCTCTGACTAACTCTGCTCTAACTGACTCGGCTCTGACTGACTCTGCTCTGAGTGACCCTGCTCTGGCTGACTCTGCTCTGACAGACCTTGCTCTGAGTGACTCGGCTCTGACTGACCCTGCTCTGACTGACTCGGCTCTGACAGACCCTAATCTGACTGACTCGGCTCTGACAGACCCTACTCTGACTGACTCTGTTCAGACTGACTCTACTCTGACTGTCTCTGCTCTGACAGACCCTGCTCTGGGTGACTCTGCTCTAACTGATTCTGGTCTGACTGACTCTGCTCTGACTGATTCTGCTCTGACTAACTCTGCTCTGACTTACTGTACTCTAACAGACCCTGCTCTGACAGACTCTGCTCTGACTGACTCTCCTCTGACTGAGTCTGCTCTGGAAGACTCTGCTCTCACAGATTCTGCTCCGACTGACTCTGTTCTGACTGACTCTGCTCTAACTGACCCTGCTCTGTCTGACTCTGCTCTAACTGAATTTGCTCTGACTGACTCTGCTCTGAATGACTCTGCTCTGACTGATTCTGCTCTGACTGACTATATTCTGACTGACTCTGATCGGAGTGACTCTGTTCTGACTCACCCTGCTCTGGCTGACTCTGCTCTAACTGAATTTGCTCTGACTGACTGCTCTGACTGACTCTGCTCTGAATGATTCTGCTCTGACTGACTCTGCTCTGACTGACTCTGCTCTGACTGATTCTGCTCTGACTGACTCTATTCTGACTGACTCTGATCTGAGTGACTCTGTTCTGAGCCACTCGGCTCTGAATGACTCTGCTCTAACTGACTCGGCTCTGACTGACTCTGCTCTGACTGATTATTCTCTGACTAACTCTGCTCTGACTTACTGTACTCTAACAGACCCTGCTCTGACTGACTCTGCTCTGACTGACTCTCCTCTGACTGAGTCTGCTCTGAAAGAGTCTGCTCTCACTGACCCTGCTCTGGCTGATTCTGCTCTAACTGAATTTGCTCTCACTGACCTTGCTCTGAATGACTCTGCTCTGTCTGATTCAGCTCTGACTGACTTTATTCTGACTGACTCTGATCTGAGTGACTCTGTTCTGAGCCACTCGGCTCTGAATGACTCTGCTCTAACTGACTCGGCTCTGACAGACCCTGCTCTGAGTGACTCGGCTCTGACTGACCCTGCTCTGACTGACTCTGCTCTGACAGACCCTAGTCTGACTGACTCAGCTCTGACAGACCCTACTCTGACTGACTCTGTTCAGACTGACTCTACTCTGACTATCTCTTCTCTGACTGACTCTGCTCTGACTGATTCTGCTCTGACTGACCCTGCTCTGGGTGACTCTGCTCTGACTGATTCTGCTCTGACAGACCCTACTCTAACTGACTCTGTTCAGAGTGACTCTACTCTGACTGTCTCTGCTCTGACTGACTCTGCTCTGATTGATTCTGCTCTGACAGTCCCCTGGTCTGGGTGACTCTGCTCTGTCTGATTCTGGTCTGACTGAGTCTGCTCTGAAAGACTCTACTCTCACTGATTCTGCTCTAACTGACTCTGTTCTGACAGAATCTGCTCTAACTGACCCTGCTCTGGCTGACTCTGCTCTAACTGAATTTGCTCTGACTGACTCTGCTCTGAATGACTCTGCTCTGACTGATTCTGCTCTGACTGACTCTATTCTGACTGACTCTGATCGGAGTGACTCTGTTCTGAGCGACTCTGTTCTGAGCGACTCTGTTCTGACTGACTCTGCTCTAACTGTCTCTGCTCTGACTGACTCTGCTCTGACTGAATCTGCTCTGACAGACCCTGGTCTGGGTGACTCTGCTCTCACTGATTCTGGTCTGACTGACTCTGCTCTGAGTGACTCTGCTCTGACTTACTGTACTCTAACAGACCCTGCTCTGGCTGTCTCTGCTCTAACTGGATTTGCTCTGACTGACTCTGCTCTGACTGACTCTGTTCTGACTGACCCTGCTCTGATTGACTCTGCTCTGACAGACCCTGCTCTGAGTGACTCGGCTCTGACTGACCCTACTCTGACTGACTCTGCTCTGACAGACCCTAATCTGACTGACTCAGCTCTGACAGACCCTACTCTGACTGACTCTGTTCAGACTGACTCTATTCTGACTATCTCTGCTCTGACTGACTCTGCTCTGACTGATTCTGCTCTGACTAACCCTGCTCTGGGTGACTCTGCTCTGACTGATTCTGGTCTGACTGACTCTGCTCTGATGATTATTCTCTGACTAAATCTGCTCTGACGTACTATACTCTAACAGACCCTGCTCTGCTTGACTCTGCTCTGACTGAATCTGCTCTGACTGAGTCTGCTCTGAAAGAGTCTGCTCTCACTGATTCTGCTCTGACTGACTCTGTTCTGACTGACTCTGCTCTAACTGACTCTGCTCTGGCTGACTCTGCTCTAACTGAATTTGCTCTGACTGACTCTGCTCTGACTGACTCTGCTCTGACTGATTCTGCTCTGACTGACTCTGCTCTGGCTGACTCTGCTCTAACTGAATTTGCTCTGACTGACTCTGCTCTGACTGACTCTGCTCTGACTGATTCTGCTCTGACTGACTCTGCTCTGACTGACTCTGCTCTAACTGACTCGGCTCTGACTGACTCTGCTCTGACTGATTCTGCTCTGACTGACTCTGCTCTGACTGACTCTGCTCTAACTGACTCGGCTCTGACTGACTCTACTCTGACTGACTCTGCTCTGAGTGACTCTGCTCTGACTGATTCTGGTCTGACTGACTCTGCTCTGACTGATTCTGCTCTGACTAACTCTGCTCTGACTTACTGTACTCTAACAGACCCTGCTCTGACTGACTCTGCTCTGACTGACTCTCCTCTGACTGAGTTTGCTCTGGAAGACTCTGCTCTCACAGATTCAGCTCCGACTGACTCTGTTCTGACTGACTCTGCTCTAACTGACCCTGCTCTGTCTGACTCTGCTCTAACTGAATTTGCTCTGACTGACTCTGCTCTGAATGACTCTGCTCTGACTGATTCTGCTCTGACTGACTCTATTCTGACTGACTCTGATCGGAGTGACTCTGTTCTGAGCGACTCTGTTCTGACTGACCCTGCTCTAACTGACTCGGCTATGACTGACTCTGCTCTGACTGACTCTGCTCTGAGTGACTCTGCTCTGACTGATTCTGCTCTGACTGACTCTGATCTGACTGACCCTGCTCTCCTTGACTCTGCTCTAACTGACTCGGCTCTGACTGACTCTGCTCTGACTGACTCTGCTCTGAGTGACCCTGCTCTGGCTGACTCTGCTCTGACAGACCCTGCTCTGAGTGACAAGGCTCTGACTGACCCTCCTCTGACTGACTCGGCTCTGACAGACCCTAATCTGACTGACTCGGCTCTGACAGACCCTACTCTGACTGACTCTGTTCAGACTGACTCTACTCTGACTGTCTCTGCTCTGACAGACCCTGCTCTAGGTGACTCTGCTCTGACTGATTCTGGTCTGACTGACTCTGCTCTGACTGATTCTGCTCTGACTAACTCTGCTCTGACTTACTGTACTCT
Source organism: Mobula birostris (assembly GCF_030028105.1). Lineage (NCBI taxonomy): Eukaryota > Metazoa > Chordata > Chondrichthyes > Myliobatiformes > Myliobatidae > Mobula > Mobula birostris. Next base: position 234,406 of record NW_027278290.1, read on the forward strand.
AACAGACCCTGCTCTGACTGACTCTGCTCTGACTGACTCTCCTTTCACTGAGACTGCTCTGGAAGACTCTGCTCTCACAGATTCTGCTCCGACTGACTCTGTTCTGACTGACTCTGCTCTAACTGACCCTGCTCTGTCTGACTCTGCTCTAACTGAATTTGCTCTGACTGACTCTGCTCTGAATGACTCTGCTCTGACTGATTCTGCTCTGACTGACTCTATTCTGACTGACTCTGATCGGAGTGACTCTGTTCTGAGCAACTCTGTTCTGACTGACTCTGCTCTAACTGACTCTGCTCTGACTGACTCTGCTCTGAGTGACTCTACTCTGACTGATTCTGCTCTGACTGACTCTGTTCTGACTGACCCTGCTCTGACTGACTCTGCTCTGACAGACCCTGCTCTGAGTGACTTGGCTATGACTGACCCTGCTCTGACTGACTCGACTCTGACAGACTCTAATCTGACTGACTCGGCACTGACAGACCCTACTCTGACTGACTCTGTTCAGACTTACTCTACTCTGACTGTCTCTGCTCTGACTGACTCTGCTCTGATTGATTCTGCTCTGACAGTCCCTGGTCTGGGTGACTCTGCTCTGTCTGATTCTGGTGTCACTGACTCTGCTCTGACTTAGTGTACTCTAACAGACCCTGCTCTGACTGACTCTGCTCTGACTGACTCTCCTCTGACTGAGTCTGCTCTGAAAGACTCTGCTCTCACTGATTCTGCTCTGACTGACTCTGTTCTGACTGACTCTGCTCTAACTGACCCTGCTCTGGCTGACTCTGCTCTAACTGAATTTGCTCTGACTGACTCTGCTCTGAATGACTCTGCTCTGACTGATTCTGCTCTGACTGACTCTATTCTGACTGACTCTGCTCTAACTGACCCTGCTCTGTCTGACTCTGCTCTAACTGAATTTGCTCTGACTGACTCTGCTCTGAATGACTCTGCTCTGACTGATTCTGCTCTGACTGACTCTATTCTGACTGACTCTGATCGGAGTGACTCTGTTCTGAGCGACTCTGTTCTGACTGACCCTGCTCTAACTGACTCGGCTATGACTGACTCTGCTCTGACTGACTCTGCTCTGAGTGACTCTGCTCTGACTGATTCTGCTCTGACTGACTCTGATCTGACTGACCCTGCTCTCCTTGACTCTGCTCTAACTGACTCGGCTCTGACTGACTCTGCTCTGACTGACTCTGCTCTGAGTGACCCTGCTCTGGCTGACTCTGCTCTGACAGACCCTGCTCTGAGTGACAAGGCTCTGACTGACCCTCCTCTGACTGACTCGGCTCTGACAGACCCTAATCTGACTGACTCGGCTCTGACAGACCCTACTCTGACTGACTCTGTTCAGACTGACTCTACTCTGACTGTCTCTGCTCTGACAGACCCTGCTCTAGGTGACTCTGCTCTGACTGATTCTGGTCTGACTGACTCTGCTCTGACTGATTCTGCTCTGACTAACTCTGCTCTGACTTACTGTACTCTAACAGACCCTGCTCTGACTGACTCTGCTCTGACTGACTCTCCTTTCACTGAGACTGCTCTGGAAGACTCTGCTCTCACAGATTCTGCTCCGACTGACTCTGTTCTGACTGACTCTGCTCTAACTGACCCTGCTCTGTCTGACTCTGCTCTAACTGAATTTGCTCTGACTGACTCTGCTCTGAATGACTCTGCTCTGACTGATTCTGCTCTGACTGACTCTATTCTGACTGACTCTGATCGGAGTGACTCTGTTCTGAGCAACTCTGTTCTGACTGACTCTGCTCTAACTGACTCTGCTCTGACTGACTCTGCTCTGAGTGACTCTACTCTGACTGATTCTGCTCTGACTGACTCTGTTCTGACTGACCCTGCTCTGACTGACTCTGCTCTGACAGACCCTGCTCTGAGTGACTTGGCTATGACTGACCCTGCTCTGACTGACTCGACTCTGACAGACTCTAATCTGACTGACTCGGCACTGACAGACCCTACTCTGACTGACTCTGTTCAGACTTACTCTACTCTGACTGTCTCTGCTCTGACTGACTCTGCTCTGATTGATTCTGCTCTGACAGTCCCTGGTCTGGGTGACTCTGCTCTGTCTGATTCTGGTGTCACTGACTCTGCTCTGACTTAGTGTACTCTAACAGACCCTGCTCTGACTGACTCTGCTCTGACTGACTCTCCTCTGACTGAGTCTGCTCTGAAAGACTCTGCTCTCACTGATTCTGCTCTGACTGACTCTGTTCTGACTGACTCTGCTCTAACTGACCCTGCTCTTGCTGACTCTGCTCTAACTGAATTTGCTCTGACTGACTCTGCTCTGAATGACTCTGCTCTGACTGATTCTGCTCTGACTGACTCTATTCTGACTGACTCTGCTCTAACTGTCTCTGCTCTGACTGACTCTGCTCTGACTGATTCTGCTCTGACAGACCCTGATCTGGGTGACTCTGCTCTGACTGATTCTGGTCTGACTGACTCTGCTCTGACTTACTGTACTCTAACAGACCCTGCTCTCACTGATTCTGCTCTGACTGACTCTGTTCTGACTGACTCTGCTCTAACTGACCCTGCTCTGGCTGACTCTGCTCTAACTGAATTTGCTCTGACTGACTCTGCTCTGAATGACTCTGCTCTGACTGATTCTGCTCTGACTGACTCTATTCTGACTGACTCTGATCGGAGTGACTCTGTTCTGAGCGACTCTGTTCTGACTGACTCTGCTCTAGCAGTCTCGGCTCTGACTGACTCTGCTCTGACTGACTATGCTCTAACTGACTCGGCTCTGACTGACTCTGCTCTGACTGATTTTTCTCTGACTAACTCTGCTCTGACTTACTGTACTCTAACAGACCCTGCTCTGACTGACTCTGCTCTGACTGACTCTCCTCTGACTGAGTCTGCTCTGAAAGAGTCTGCTCTCACTGACCCTGCTCTGGCTGATTCTGCTCTAACTGAATTTGCTCTGACTGACCCTGCTCTGAATGACTCTGCTCTGACTGATTCTGCTCTGACTGACTTTATTCTGACTGACTCTGATCTGAGTGACTCTGTTCTGAGCCACTCGGCTCTGAATGACTCTGCTCTAACTGACTCGGCTCTGACTGAATCTACAATGACTGACTCTGCTCTGAGTGACTCTGCTCTGACTGATTCTGCTCTGACTGACTCTGCTATTTCTGACCCTGCTCTGACTGACTCTGCTCTGACAGACCCTGCTCTGAGACCCTCGGCTCTGACTGACCCTGCTCTGACTGACTCGGCTCTGACAGACCCTAATCTGACTGACACGGCGCTGACAGACCCTACTCTGACTGACTCTGTTCAGACTGACTCTACTCTGACTGTCTCTGCTCTGACAGACCCTGCTCTGGGTGACTCTGCTCTGACTGATTCAGGTCTGAATGACTCTGCTCTGACTGATTCTGCTCTGACTAACTCTGCTCTGTCTTACATTACTCTAACAGACCCTGCTCTGACTGACTCTGCTCTGACTGACTCTCCTCTGACTGAGTCTGCTCTGGAAGACTCTGCTCTCACAGATTCTGCTCTGACTGACTCTGTTCTGAATGACTCTGCTCTGACTGATGCTGTTCTGACTGACTCTATTATGACTGACTCTGATCAGAGTGACTCTGTTCTGAGCGACTCTGTTCTGACTGACTCTGCTCCAACTGACTCGGCTCTGACTGACTCTGCTCTGACTGACTCTGCTCTGAGTGCCTCTGCTCCGACTGATTCTGCTCTGACTGACTCTGTTCTGACTCACCCTGCTCTGACTGACTCTGCTCTAACTGACTCGGCTCTGACTGACTCTGCTCTGACTGACTCTGCTCTGAGTGACCCTGCTCTGGCTGACTCTGCTCTAACTGAATTTGCTCTGACTGACTGCTCTGACTGACTCTGCTCTGAATGATTCTGCTCTGACTGACTCTGCTCTGACTGACTCTGCTCTGACTGATTCTGCTCTGACTGACTCTATTCTGACTGACTCTGATCTGAGTGACTCTGTTCTGAGCCACTCGGCTCTGAATGACTCTGCTCTAACTGACTCGGCTCTGACTGACTCTGCTCTGACTGATTATTCTCTGACTAACTCTGCTCTGACTTACTGTACTCTAACAGACCCTGCTCTGACTGACTCTGCTCTGACTGACTCTCCTCTGACTGCGTCTGCTCTGAAAGAGTCTGCTCTCACTGACCCTGCTCTGGCTGATTCTGCTCTAACTGAATTTGCTCTGACTGACCCTGCTCTGAATGAATCTGCTCTGACTGATTCTGCTCTGACTGACTTTATTCTGACTGACTCTGATCTGAGTGACTCTGTTCTGAGCCACTCGGCTCTGAATGACTCTGCTCTAACTGAATCGGCTCTGACTAACTCTACTCTGACTGACTCTGCTCTGAGTGACTCTGCTCTGACTGATTCTGCTCTGACTGACTCTGCTCTGACTGACTCTGCTCTGAGTGACTCGGCTCGGACTGACCCTGCTCTGACTGACTCGGCTCTGACAGACCCTGCTCTGAGGGACTCGGCTCTGACTGACCCTGTTCTGACTGACTCGGCTCTGACAGACCCTACTCTTACTGACTCTGTTCAGACTGACACTACTCTGACTGTCTCTGCTCTGACAGACCCTGCTCTGAATGACTCTGCTCTGACTGATTCTGCTCTGACTGAATTTGCTCTGACTGACCCTGCTCTGAATGACTCTGCTCTGACTGATTCTGCTCTGACTGACTTTATTCTGACTGACTCTGATCTGAGTGACTCTGTTCTGAGCCACTCGGCTCTGAATGACTCTGCTCTAACTGACTCGGCTCTGACTGAATCTACAATGACTGACTCTGCTCTGAGTGACTCTGCTCTGACTGATTCTTCTCTGACTGACTCTGCTATTTCTGACCCTGCTCTGACTGACTCTGCTCTGACAGACCCTGCTCTGAGACCCTCGGCTCTGACTGACCCTGCTCTGACTGACTCGGCTCTGACAGACCCTAATCTGACTGACACGGCGCTGACAGACCCTACTCTGACTGACTCTGTTCAGACTGACTCTACTCTGACTGTCTCTGCTCTGACAGACCCTGCTCTGGGTGACTCTGCTCTGACTGATTCAGGTCTGAATGACTCTGCTCTGACTGATTCTGCTCTGACTAACTCTGCTCTGTCTTACATTACTCTAACAGACCCTGCTCTGACTGACTCTGCTCTGACTGACTCTCCTCTGACTGAGTCTGCTCTGGAAGACTCTGCTCTCACAGATTCTGCTCTGACTGACTCTGTTCTGAATGACTCTGCTCTGACTGATGCTGTTCTGACTGACTCTATTATGACTGACTCTGATCGGAGTGACTCTGTTCTGAGCGACTCTGTTCTGACTGACTCTGCTCTAACTGACTCGGCTCTGACTGACTCTGCTCTGACTGACTCTGCTCTGAGTGCCTCTGCTCCGACTGATTCTGCTCTGACTGACTCTGTTCTGACTCACCCTGCTCTGACTGACTCTGCTCTAACTGACTCGGCTCTGACTGACTCTGCTCTGACTGACTCTGCTCTGAGTGACCCTGCTCTGGCTGACTCTGCTCTAACTGAATTTGCTCTGACTGACTGCTCTGACTGACTCTGCTCTGAATGATTCTGCTCTGACTGACTCTGCTCTGACTGACTCTGCTCTGACTGATTCTGCTCTGACTGACTCTATTCTGACTGACTCTGATCTGAGTGACTCTGTTCTGAGCCACTCGGCTCTGAATGACTCTGCTCTAACTGACTCGGCTCTGACTGACTCTGCTCTGACTGATTATTCTCTGACTAACTCTGCTCTGACTTACTGTACTCTAACAGACCCTGCTCTGACTGACTCTGCTCTGACTGACTCTCCACTGACTGCGTCTGCTCTGAAAGAGTCTGCTCTCACTGACCCTGCTCTGGCTGATTCTGCTCTAACTGAATTTGCTCTGACTGACCCTGCTCTGAATGAATCTGCTCTGACTGATTCTGCTCTGACTGACTTTATTCTGACTGACTCTGATCTGAGTGACTCTGTTCTGAGCCACTCGGCTCTGAATGACTCTCCTCTAACTGAATCGGCTCTGACTAACTCTACTCTGACTGACTCTGCTCTGAGTGACTCTGCTCTGACTGATTCTGCTCTGACTGACTCTGCTCTGACTGACTCTGCTCTGAGTGACTCGGCTCGGACTAACCCTGCTCTGACTGACTCGGCTCTGACAGACCCTGCTCTGAGTGACTCGGCTCTGACTGACCCTGTTCTGACTGACTCGGCTCTGACAGACCCTACTCTTACTGACTCTGTTCAGACTGACACTACTCTGACTGTCTCTGCTCTGACAGACCCTGCTCTGGGTGACTCTCCTCTGACTGATTCTGGTCTGACTGGCTCTGCTCTGACAGATTCTGCTCTGACTAACTCTGCTCTGACTTACTGTACTCTAACAGACCCTGCTCTGACTGACTCTGCTCTAACTGACTCGGCTCTGACTGACTCTACAATGACTGACTCTGCTCTGAGTGACTCTGCTCTGACTGATTCTGCTCTGACTGACTCTGCTCTGACTGACCCTGCTCTGACTGACTCTGCTCTGACAGACCCTGCTCTGAGACCCTCGGCTCTGACTGACCCTGCTCTGACTGACTCGGCTCTGACAGACCCTAATCTGACTGACTCGGCTCTGACAGACTCTACTCTGACTGTCTCTGCTCTGACAGACCCTGCTCTGGGTGACTCTGCTCTGACTGATTCTGGTCTGACTGACTCTGCTCTGACTGATTCTGCTCTGACTAACTCTGCTCTGACTCACTGTACTCTAACAGACCCTGCTCTGACTGACTCTGCTCTGACTGACTCTCCTCTGACTGAGTCTACTCTGGAAGACTCTGCTCTCACAGATTCTGCTCTGACTGACTCTGTTCTGACTAACCCTGCTCTGACTGACTCTGCTCTAACTGACTCTGTTCTGACTGACTCTCCTCTGACTGAGTCTACTCTGGAAGACTCTGCTCTCACAGATTCTGCTCTGACTGACTCTGTTCTGACTGACCCTGCTCTAACTGACTCTGCTCTGAATGACTCTGCTCTGACTGATTCTGCTCTGACTGACTCTATTCTGACTGACTCTGATCGGAGTGACTCTGTTCTGAGCGACTCTGTTCTGACTGACTCGGCTCTGACAGACCCTACTCTGATTGACTCTGTTCAGACTGACTCTACTCTGACTGTCTCTGCTCTGACAGACCCTGCTCTGGGTGACGCTTCTCTGACTGATTCTGGTCTGACTGGCTCTGCTCTGACTGATTCTGCTCTGACTGACTCTATTCTGACTGACTCTGATCGGAGTGACTCTGTTCTGAGCGACTCTGTTCTGACTGACTCTGCTCTGACTGACTCTGTTCTGACTGACCCTGCTCTGACTGACTCTGCTCTAACTGACTCCGCTCTGACTGACTCTGCTCTGACAGACCCTGCTCTGAGTGACTCAGCTCTGACTGACCCATCCCTGACTGACTCGGCTCTGACAGACCCCAATCTGACTGACTCGGCTCTGACAGACCCTACTCTGACTGACTCTGTTCAGACTGACTCCACTCTGACTGTCTCTGCTCTGACTGACTCTGCTCTGACTGATTCTGCTCTGACAGACCCTGGTCTGGGTGACTCTGCTCTGACTGACACTGTTCTGACTGACTCGGCTCTGACAGACCCTACTCTGACTGACTCTGTTCTGACAGACTCTACTCTGACTGTCTCTGCTCTGACAGACCCTGCTCTGGGTGACTCTCCTCTGACTGATTCTGGTCTGACTGGCTCTGCTCTGACTTACTGTACTCTAACAGACCCTGCTCTGACTGACTCTGCTCTGACTGACTCTCCTCTGACTGAGTCTACTCTGGAAGACTCTGCTCTCACAGATTCTGCTCTGACTGACTCTGTTCTGACTGACCCTGCTCTGACTGACTCTGCTCTAACTGACTCTGTTCTGACTGACTCTCCTCTGACTGAGTCTACTCTGGAAGACTCTGCTCTCACAGATCCTGCTCTGACTGACTCTGTTCTGACTGACCCTGCTCTAACTGACTCTGCTCTAACTGACTCTGTTCTGACTGACTCTGCTCTAACTGACCCTGCTCTGTCTGACTCTGCTCTAACTGAATTTGCTCTGACTGACTCTGCTCTGAATGACTCTGCTCTGACTGATTCTGCTCTGACTGACTCTATTCTGACTGACTCTGATCGGAGTGACTCTGTTCTGAGCGACTCTGTTCTGACTGACTCGGCTCTGACAGACCCTACTCTGATTGACTCTGTTCAGACTGACTCTACTCTGACTGTCTCTGCTCTGACAGACCCTGCTCTGGGTGACGCTTCTCTGACTGATTCTGGTCTGACTGGCTCTGCTCTGACTGATTCTGCTCTGACTGACTCTATTCTGACTGACTCTGATCGGAGTGACTCTGTTCTGAGCGACTCTGTTCTGACTGACTCTGCTCTGACTGACTCTGTTCTGACTGACCCTGCTCTGACTGACTCTGCTCTAACTGACTCCGCTCTGACTGACTCTGCTCTGACAGACCCTGCTCTGAGTGACTCAGCTCTGACTGACCCATCCCTGACTGACTCGGCTCTGACAGACCCCAATCTGACTGACTCGGCTCTGACAGACCCTACTCTGACTGACTCTGTTCAGACTGACTCCACTCTGACTGTCTCTGCTCTGACTGACTCTGCTCTGACTGATTCTGCTCTGACAGACCCTGGTCTGGGTGACTCTGCTCTGACTGACACTGTTCTGACTGACTCGGCTCTGACAGACCCTACTCTGACTGACTCTGTTCTGACAGACTCTACTCTGACTGTCTCTGCTCTGACATACCCTGCTCTGGGTGACTCTCCTCTGACTGATTCTGGTCTGACTGGCTCTGCTCTGACTTACTGTACTCTAACAGACCCTGCTCTGACTGACTCTGCTCTGACTGACTCTCCTCTGACTGAGTCTACTCTGGAAGACTCTGCTCTCACAGATTCTGCTCTGACTGACTCTGTTCTGACTGACCCTGCTCTGACTGACTCTGCTCTAACTGACTCTGTTCTGACTGACTCTGCTCTAACTGACCCTGCTCTGTCTGACTCTGCTCTAACTGAATTTGCTCTGACTGACTCTGCTCTGAATGACTCTGCTCTGACTGATTCTGCTCTGACTGACTCTATTCTGACTGACTCTGATCGGAGTGACTCTGTTCTGAGCGATTCTGTTCTGACTGACTGGGCTCTGACAGACCCTACTCTGACTGACTCTGTTCAGACTGACTCTACTCTGACTGTCTCTGCTCTGACAGACCCTGCTCTGGGTGACTCTCCTCTGACTGATTCTGGTCTGACTGGCTCTGCTCTGACTGATTCTGCTCTGACTAACTCTGCTCTGACTTACTGTACTCTAACAGACCCTGCTCTGACTGACTCTGCTCTGACTGACTCTCCACTGACTGAGTCTGCTCTGAAAGACTCTGCTCTCACTGATTCTGCTCTGACTGACTCTGTTCTGACTGACTCTGCTCTAACTGACCCTGCTCTGGCTGACTCTGCTCTAACTGAATTTGCTCTGACTGACTCTGCTCTGAATGACTCTGCTCTGACTGATTCTGCTCTGACTGACTCTATTCTGACTGACTCTGATCGGAGTGACTCTGTTCTGAGCGACTCTGTTCTGACTGACTCTGCTCTAACAGACTCGGCTCTGACTGACTCTGCTCTGACTGACTCTGCTCTGAGTGACTCTGCTCTGACTGATTCTGCTCTGACTGACTCGGTTCTGACTGACCCTGCTCTGACTGACTCTGCTCTAACTGACTCCGCTCTGACTGACTCTGCTCTGACAGACCCTGCTCTGAGTGACTCAGCTCTGACTGACCCATCCCTGACTGACTCGGCTCTGACAGACCCCAATCTGACTGACTCGGCTCTGACAGACCCTACTCTGACTGACTCTGTTCAGACTGACTCCACTCTGACTGTCTCTGCTCTGACTGACTCTGCTCTGACTGATTCTGCTCTGACAGACCCTGGTCTGGGTGACTCTGCTCTGACTGACACTGTTCTGACTGACTCGGCTCTGACAGACCCTACTCTGACTGACTCTGTTCTGACAGACTCTACTCTGACTGTCTCTGCTCTGACAGACCCTGCTCTGGGTGACTCTGCTCTGACTGATTCTGGTCTGACTGACTCTGCTCTGAGTGACTCTGCTCTGACTTACTGCACTCTAACAGACCCTGCTCTGACTGACTCTGCTTTGACTGACTCTCCTCTGACTGAGTCTGCTCTGAAAGAGTCTGCTCTCACTGATTCCGCTCTGACTGACTCTGTTCTGACTGACTCTGCTCGAACTGACCCTGCTCTAGCTGACTCTGCTCTAACTGAATTTGCTCTGACTGACTCTGCTCTGAATGACTCTGCTCTGACTGATTCAGCTCTGACTGACTCTGATCGGAGTGACTCTGTTCTGAGCGACTCTGTTCTGACAGACTCTGCTCTAACTGACTCGGCTCTGACTGACTCTGCTCTGACTGACTCTGCTCTGAGTGACTCTGCTCTGACTGATTCTGCTCTGACTGACTCTGTTCTGACTGACCCTGCTCTGAATGACTCTGCTCTGACAGACCCTGCTCTGAGTGACTCGGCTCTGACTGACCATGCTCTGACAGACTCGGCTCTGACAGATCCTAATCTGACTGACTCGGCTCTGACAGACCCTACTCTGACTGACTCTGTTCAGACTGACTCTACTCTGACTGTCTCTGCTCTGACTGACTCTGCTTTGACTGATTCTGCTCTGACAGACCCTGCTCTGGGTGACTCTGCTCTGACTGATTCTGGTCTGACTGACTCGGCTCTGACAGACCCTACTCTGACTGACTCTGTTCAGACTGACTCCACTCTGACTGTCTCTGCTCTGACTGACTCTGCTCTGACTGATTCTGCTCTGACAGACCCTGGTCTGGGTGACTCTGCTCTGACTGACTCGGCTCTGACAGACCCTACTCTGACTGACTCTGTTCTGACAGACTCTACTCTGACTGTCTCTGCTCTGACAGACCCTGCTCTGGGTGACTCTCCTCTGACTGATTCTGGTCTGACTGGCTCTGCTCTGACTTACTGTACTCTAACAGACCCTGCTCTGACTGACTCTGCTCTGACTGACTCTCCTCTGACTGAGTCTACTCTGGAAGACTCTGCTCTCACAGATTCTGCTCTGACTGACTCTGTTCTGACTGACCCTGCTCTGACTGACTCTGCTCTAACTGACTCTGTTCTGACTGACTCTGCTCTAACTGACCCTGCTCTGGCTGACTCTGCTCTAACTGAATTTGCTCTGACTGACTCTGCTCTGAATGACTCTGCTCTGACTGATTCAGCTCTGACTGACTCTGATCGGAGTGACTCTGTTCTGAGCGACTCTGTTCTGACTGACTCTGCTCTAACTGACTCGGCTCTGACTGACTCTGCTCTGACTGACTCTGCTCTGAGTGACTCTGCTCTGACTGATTCTGCTCTGACTGACTCTGCTCTGACAGACCCTGCTCTGAGTGACTCGGCTCTAACAGACCCTGCTCTGACTGACTCGGCTCTGACAGACCCTAATCTGACTGACTCGGCTCTGACAGACCCTACTCTGACTGACTCAGTTCAGACTGACTCCACTCTGACTGTCTCTGCTCTGACTGACTCTGCTCTGACTGATTCTGCTCTGTCAGACCCTGGTCTGGGTGACTCTGCTCTGACTGATTCTGGTCTGACTGACTCTGCTCTGAGTGACTCTGCTCTGACTTACTGTACTCTAACAGACCCTGCTCTGACTGACTCTGCTTTGACTGACTCTCTTCTGACTGAGTCTGCTCTGAAAGAGTCTGCTCTCACTGATTCTGCTCTGACTGACTCTGTTCTGACTGACTCTGCTCGAACTGACCCTGCTCTGGCTGACTCTGCTCTAACTGAATTTGCTCTGACTGACTCTGCTCTGAATGACTCTGCTCTGACTGATTCAGCTCTGACTGACTCTGATCGGAGTGACTCTGTTCTGAGCGACTCTGTTCTGACTGACTCTGCTCTAACTGACTCGGCTCTGACTGACTCTGCTCTGACTGACTCTGCTCTGAGTGACTCTGCTCTGACTGATTCTGCTCTGACTGACTCTGTTCTGACTGACCCTGCTCTGAATGACTCTGCTCTGACAGACCCTGCTCTGAGTGACTCGGCTCTGACTGACCATGCTCTGACAGACTCGGCTCTGACAGATCCTAATCTGACTGACTCGGCTCTGACAGACCCTACTCTGACTGACGCTGTTCAGACTGACTCTGCTCTAACTGAACCTGCTCTGGCTGACTCTGCTCTAACTGAATTTGCTCTGACTGACTCTGCTCTGACTGATTCTGCTCTGACTGACTCTATTCTGACTGACTCTGCTCTAACTGAACCTGCTCTGGCTGACTCTGCTCTAACTGAATTTGCTCTGACTGACTCTGCTCTGACTGATTCTGCTCTGACTGACTCTATTCTGACTGACTCTGATCGGAGTGACTCTGTTGTGAGCGACTCTGTTCTGACTGACTCTACTCTAACTGACTCGTCTCTGATTGACTCTGCTTTGACTGAGTCCTCTCTGACTGACTCTGCTCTGACTGACCCTGCTCTGAGTGACTCTGCTCTGAGTGATTCTGCTCTGACTGCCTCTGTTCTGACAGACCCTGCTCTGACAGACCCTTCTCTGAGTGATTCAGCTCTGACTGACCCTGCTCTGACTGACTCGGCTCCGACAGACACTAATCTGACTGACTCGGCTCTGACAGACCCTACTCTGACTGACTCTGTTCAGACTGACTCTACTCTGACTATCTCTGCTCTGACTGACTCTGCTCTGACTGATTCTACTCTGACTGACCCTGCTCTGGGTGACTCTGCTCTGACTGATTCTGGTCTGACTGACTCTGCTCTGATGATTCTTCTCTGACTAACTCTGCTCTGACTTACTGTACTCTAACACACCCTGCTCTGACTGACTCTGCTCTAACTGACTCTCCTCTGACTGAGTCTGCTCTGAAAGAGTCTGCTCTCACTGATTCTGCTCTGACTGACTCTGTTCTGACTGACTCTGCTCTGAGTGACCCTGCTCTGGCTGACTCTGCTCTAACTGAATTTGCTCTGACTGACTGCTCTGACTGACTCTGCCCTGACTGATTCTGCTCTGACTGACTCTGCTCTGACTGACTCTGCTCTGACTGATTCTGCTCTGACTGACTCTATTCTGACTGACTCTGATCTGAGTGACTCTGTTCTGAGCCACTCGGCTCTGAATGACTCTGCTCTAACTGACTCGGCTCTGACTGGCTCTGCTCTGACTGATTATTCTCTGACTAACTCTGCTCTGACTTACTGTACTCTAACAGACCCTGCTCTGAGTGACTCTGCTCTGACTGATTCTGCTCTGACTGACTCTGTTCTGACTGACCCTGCTCTGACTGACTCTGCTCTGACAGACCCTGCTCTGAGTGACTCGGCTCTGACTGACCCTGTTCTGACTGACTCGGCTCTGACAGACCCTACTCTCACCGACTCTGTTCAGACTGACTCTACTCTGACTGACTCTGCTCTGACAGACCCTACTCTGGGTGACTCTCCTCTGACTGATTCTGGTCTGACTGACTCTGCTCTGACTGATTCTGCTCTGACTAACTCTGCTCTGACTTACTGTACTCTAACAGACCCTGCTCTGACTGACTCTGCTCTGACTGACTCTCCTCTGACTGAGTCTGCTCTAAAAGACTCTGCTCTCACTGATTCTGCTCTGACTGACTCGGTTCTGACTGACTCTGCTCTAACTGACCCTGCTCTGGCTGACTCTGCTCTAACTGAATTTGCTCTGACTGACTCTATTCTGACTGACTCTGATCGGAGTGACTCTGTTCTGACTGACTCTGTTCTGACTGACTCTGCTCTAACAGACTCGGCTCTGACTCACTCTGCTCTGACTGACTCTGCTCTGAGTGACTCTGCTCTGACTGATTCTGCTCTGACTGACTGTGTTCTGACTGACCCTGCTCTGACTGACTCTGCTCTAACTGACTCCACTCTAACTGACTCTGCTCTGACAGACCCTGCTCTGAGTGACTCGGCTCTGACTGACCCTTCTCTGACTGACTCGGCTCTGACAGACCCTAATCTGACTGACTCGGCTCTGACAGACCCTACTCTGACAGACTCTGTTCAGACTGACTCTACTCTGACTGTCTCTGCTCTGACTGACTCTGCTCTGACTGATTCTGCTCTGACAGACCCTGGTCTGGGTGACTCTGCTCTGACTGATTCTGGTCTGACTGACTCTGCTCTGAGTGACTCTGCTCTGACTTACTGTACTCTAACAGACCCTGCTCTGACTGACTCTGCTCTGACTGACTCTCCTCTGACTGAGTCTGCTCTGAAAGACTCTGCTCTCACTGATTCTGCTCTGACTGACTCTGTTCTGACTGACTCTGATCTAACTGACCCTGCTCTGGCTGACTCTGCTCTAACTGAATTTGCTCTGACATACTCTGCTCTGAACGACTCTGCTCTGACCGATTCAGCTCTGACTGACTCTGATCGGAGTGACTCTGCTCTGAGTGACTCTCCTCTGACTGACTCTGCTCTGAGTGACTCTGTTCTGACGGACCCTGCTCTGACTGACTCTGCTCTGACAGACCCTGCTCTGACTGACTCGGCTCTGACAGACCTTACTCTGACTGACTCTGTTCGGACTGACTCTACTCTGACAGTCCCTGCTCTGACTGACTCTGCTTTGACTGATTCTGCTCTGACAGACCCTGCTCTGGGTGACTCTGCTCTGACTGATTCTGGTCTGACTGACTCTGCTCTGACTGATTATTCTCTGACTTACTCTGCTCTGACTTACTGTGCTCTAACAGACCCTGCTCTGACTGACTCTGGTCTAACTGATTCTGCTCTGACTAACTCTGCTCTGACTTACTGTACTCTAACAGACCCTGCTCTGACTGACTCTCCTCTGACTGACTCTGCTCTGAAAGACTCTGTTCTCACTGATTCTGCTCTGACTGACTCTGTTCTTTCTGACTCTGCTCTAACTGACCCTGCTCTGGCTGACTCTGCTCTAACTGAATTTGCTCTGACTGACTCTGCTCTCAATGACTCGGCTCTGACAGACCCTGCTCTGACTGACTCGGCTCTGACAGACCCTACTCTGACTGAGTCTGTTCAAACTGACTCTACTCTGACTGTCTCTGCTCTGACTGACTCTGCTCTGACTGATTCTGCTCTCACAGACACTGCTCTGGGTGACTCTGCTCTGACTGATTCTGTTCTGACTGACTCTGCTCTGACTGACTCTGCTCTGACTGACTCTCCTCTGACTGACTCTGCTCTGAAAGACTCTGCTCTCACTGCTTCTGCTCTGACTCACTCTGTTCTGACTGACTCTGCTCTAACTGACCCTGCTCTGGCTGACTCTGCTCTAACTGAATTTGCTCTGACTGGCTCTGCTCTGAAAGATTCTGCTCTGACTGATTCTGCTCTGACTGACTCTCCTCTGGGTGACTCCGCTGTGATTAATTCTGGTCTAACTGACTCTGCTGTGAATGATTCTGGTCTGACTAACTCTGCTCTGTCTGACTGTACTATAACTAACACTGCTATGACTGACTCTGCTCTGACTGACTCTCCTCTGACTGACTCTGCTCTGAAGGACTCTGTTCTCACTGATTCTGCTCTGACTGACTCTGTTCTGATTGACTCTGCTCTAACTGACCCTGCTCTGACTGACTCTGGTCTAACTGAATTTACTCTGACTTGCTCTCCTCTGACTGATTCTGCTCTCACTTACTCTATTCTGACTGACTCTGATCTGAGAGACTCTGTTCTGAGCGACTCGGCTCTGAATGACTCTGCTCAAACTGACTCGGCTCTGACTGACTCTGCTCTGACTGACTCTGCTCTGACTGTCCTGCTCTGGATAACTCTGCTTTGACTGATTCTGGTCTGACTGACTCTGCTCTGACTGACTCTCCTCTGACTGACTCTGCTCTGAAAGACTCTGCTCTCACTGATTTTGACTCTGTTCTGACTGACTCTGCTCTAACTGAATCTGCTCTGGCTGACTCTGCTCTAACTGAATCTGCTCTGACTGACTCTGCTCTGAATGACTCTGCTCTGACTGATTCTGCTCTGACTGACTCTGATCGGAGTGACTCTGTTCTGAGCGACTCTGTTCTGACTGACTCTACTCTAACTGACTCAGCTCTGTCTGACTCTGCTTTGACTGACTCTTCTCTGACTGATTCTGCTCTGACTGACCCTGCTCTGAGTGATGCTGCTCTGAGTGATTCTGCTCTGACTGACTCTGCTCTGACTGACCCTGCTCTAACTGACTCTGCTCTGACAGACCCTGCTCTGAGTGATTCGGCTCTGACTGACTCTACTCTGAATGTCTCTGCTCTGACTGACTCTGCTCTGACTGATTCTGCTCTGACTGACCCAGCTCTGGGTGACTCTGTTCTGACTGATTCTGGTCTGGCTGACTCTGCTCTGACTGATTATTCTCTGACTTCCTCTGCTCTGACTTACTGTGCTCTAACAGACCCTGCCCTGACTGACTCTGCTCTGACTGACTCTCCTCTGACTGAGTCTGCTCTGAAAGATTCTGCTCTCACTGATTCTGCTCTGACTGTCTCTGTTCTGACTGACTCTGCTCTGAATGACTCTGCTCTGAATGATTCTGCCCTGACTGACTCTATTCTGACTGACTCTGATCGGAGTGACTCTGTTCTGAGCGACTCTGTTCTGACTGACTCTGCTCTAACAAACTCAGCTCTGACTGTCTCTGCTCTGACTGACTCTGCTCTGACTGCTTCTGCTCTGCCTGACGCTGTTCTGACAGACCCTACTCTGACTGACTCGGCTCTAACTGACCCTGCTCTGACTGACTCGGCTCTGACAGACCCTACTCTGACTGACTCTGTTCAGACCGACTCTATTCTGACTGTCTCTGCTCTGACTGACTCTGCTCTGACTGATTCTGGTCTGACTGACTCTCCTCTGACTGAGACTGCTCTGAAAAAGTCTGCTCTCACTGATTCTGCTCTGACTGACTCTGTTCTGACTGACTCTGCTCTAACTGACCCTGCTCTGGCTGACTATACTCTAACTGAATTTGCTCTGACTTACTCTACTCTGAATGACTCTGCTCTGACTGATTCTGCTCTGACTGACTCTATTCTGACTGACTCTGATCTGAGTGACTCTGTTCTGAGCCACTCGGCTCTGAATGACTCTGCTCTAACTGACTCGGCTCTCACTGACTCTCCTCTGACTGACTCTGCTCTAGATAACTCTGCTCTGACTGATTCTGGTCTGACTGACTCTGTTCCGACTGATTCTGCTCTGACTAACTCTGCTCTGACTGACTGTACACTAACTGACCCTGTTCTGACTGACTCTTCTCTGACTGACTCTCCTCTGACTGACTCTGCTCTGAAAGACTCTGCTCTCACTGATTCCGCTCTGCCTGACTCTGTTCTGACTGACTCTGCTCTAACTGACCCTGCTCTAACTGAATCTGCTCTGACTAACTCTGCTCTGAATGACTCCCTCTGACTGACACTACTCAGTCTGACTCTGCTCTAACTGAATTTGCTCTGACTGACTCTGCTCTGAATGACTCTGCTCTGACTGATTCTGAACTGACTGACTCTATTCTGACTGACTCTGATCTGAGTGACTCTGTTCTGAGCCACTCAGCTCTGAATGACTCTGCTCTAACTGACTCAGCTCTGACTGACTCTGCTCTGACTGACTCTGCTCTGAGTGACTCTGCTCTGACAGACCCTGCTCTGAGTGACTCGGCTCTGACTGACCCTACCCTGACGGACTCTGCTCTGAAAGACTCTGCTCTCACTGATTCCGCTCTGCCTGACTCTGTTCTGACTGACTCTGCTCTAACTGACCCTGCTCTAACTGAATCTGCTCTGACTAACTCTGCTCTGAATGACTCCCTCTGACTGACACTACTCAGTCTGACTCTGCTCTAACTGAATTTGCTCTGACTGACTCTGCTCTGAATGACTCTGCTCTGACTGATTCTGAACTGACTGACTCTATTCTGACTGACTCTGATCTGAGTGACTCTGTTCTGAGCCACTCAGATCTGAATGACTCTGCTCTAACTGACTCAGCTCTGACTGACTCTGCTCTGACTGACTCTGCTCTGAGTGACTCTGCTCTGACAGACCCTGCTCTGAGTGACTCGGCTCTGACTGACCCTACCCTGACGGACTCGTCTCTGACAGACCCTACTCTGACTGACTCTGTTCAGACTGACTCCACTCTGACTGACTCTGCTCTAACTGACTCTGCTCTGACTGATTCTGCTTGACTGAATCTGATCTGACTGACCCTGCTCTCTGAGACTCTGCTCTGACAGACTCTACTCTGACTGAATCTTCTCTGTGTGACACTGCTCTTACTGACTCTGATCTGACGGACCCTGCTCTGTGAGACTCTGCTCTGACTGACTCTGATCTGACTGACCCTGCTCTGACTGACTCTGCTCTGACTGACTCTACTCTGACTGAATTTGCTCTGTGTGACACTGCTCTGACTGACTTTACTGTCACTGAATCTGCTCTGTGAGACTCTACTCTGAGTCTGCTCTGACTGACTCTACTCTGAGTTACTCTACTTTGTCTGAATCTGCTCTGACTGACTCTGCTCTGACTGAATCTGCTCTGACTGACTATATTCTAACTGACTCTGATCTGAGTGACTCTGTTCTGAGCGACTCGGTTCTGACTGACTCTGCTCTAACTGATTCGGCTCTGACTGAATCTGCTCTGACTGACCCTGCTCTAGATAACTCTGCTCTGACTGATTCTGGTCTGACTGACTCTGCTCCGACAGATTCTGCTCTGACTAACTCTGCTCTGAATGACTGTACACTAACTGACCCTGCTCTGACTGACTCTGCTCTGACTGACTCTCCTCTGACTGACTCTGCTCTGAAAGACTCTGCTCTCACTGATTCTGCTCTGCCTGACTCGGTTCTGACTGACTCTGCTCTAACTGACCCTGCTCTAACTGAATCTGCTCTGACTAACTCTGCTCTGAATGACTCTGCTCTGACTGACACTACTCTGTCTGACTCTGCTCTAACTGAATTTGCTCTGACTGACTCTGCTCTGACTGATTCTGAACTGACTGACTCTATTCTGACTGACTCTGATCTGAGTGACTCTGTTCTGAGCCACTCAGCTCTGAATGACTCTGCTCTAACTGACTCAGCTCTGACTGACTCTGCTCTGACTGATTCTGCTCTGACTGACTCTATTCTGACTGACTCTGATCGGAGTGCCTCTGTTCTGAGCGACTCTGTTCTGACTGACTCTACTCTAACTGACTCAGCTCTGACTGACTCTGCTTTGACTGACTCTTCTCTGACTGATTCTGCTCTGACTGACCCTGCTCTGAGTGATGCTGCTCTGAGTGATTCTGCTCTGACTGACTCTGTTCTGACTGACCCTGCTGACTGACTCTGCTCTGACAGACCCTGCTCTGAGTGTTTCGGCTCTGACTGACTCGGCTCTGACAGACCCTAACTTGACTGACTCGGCTCTGACAGACCCTACTCTGACTGACTCGGTTCAGACTGACTCTGCTCTGAATGTCTCTGCTCTGACTGATTCTGCTCTGACTGACCCTGCTCTGGGTGACTCTGTTCTGACTGATTCTGGTCTGACTGACTCTGCTCTGACTGATTATTCTCTGACTTACTCTGCTCTGACTTACTGTGCTCTAACAGACCCTGCTCTGACTGACTCTCCTCTGACTGAGTCTGCTCTTAAAGACTCTGCTCTCACTGATTCTACTCTGACTGACTCTGCTCTGACTGACTCTGCTCTGACTGATTCTGGTCTGACTGACTCTGCTCTGACTGATTATTTTCTGACTAACTCTGCTCTGCCTTACTGTACTCTAACAGACCCTGCTCTGACTGACTCTGCTCTAACTGACTCTCCTCTGACTGAGTCTGCTCTGAAAGACTCTGCTCTCACTGATTCTGCTCTGACTGACTCTGTTCAGACTGACTCTGCTCTAACCGAATTTGCTCTGACTGACTCTGCTTTGACTGACTCTTCTCTGACTGATTCTGCTCTGACTGACCCTGCTCTGAGTGATGCTGCTCTGAGTGATTCTGCTCTGACTGACTCTGTTCTGACTGACCCTGCTGACTGACTCTGCTCTGACAGACCCTGCTCTGAGTGTTTCGGCTCTGACTGACTCGGCTCTGACAGACCCTAACTTGACTGACTCGGCTCTGACAGACCCTACTCTGACTGACTCGGTTCAGACTGACTCGGTTCAGACTGACTCTGCTCTGAATGTCTCTGCTCTGACTGATTCTGCTCTGACTGACCCTGCTCTGGGTGACTCTGTTCTGACTGATTCTGGTCTGACTGACTCTGCTCTGACTGATTATTCTCTGACTTACTCTGCTCTGACTTACTGTGCTCTAACAGACCCTGCTCTGACTGACTCTCCTCTGACTGAGTCCGCTCTGAAAGACTCTGCTCTCACTGATTCTACTCTGACTGACTCTGTTCTGACTGACTCTGCTCTAACTGACCCTGCTCTGGCTGACTCTGCTCTAACTGAATTTGCTCTGACTGACTCTGCTCTGAATGACTCTGCTCTGACTGATTCTTCCCTGACTGACTCTATTCTGACTGACTCTGATCGGAGTGACCCTGTTCTGAGCGACTCTGTTCTGACTGATTCTGCTCTGCCTGACTCTGTTCTGACTGACCCTGCTCTGACTGACTCTGCTCTGACAGACCCTGCTCTGACTGACTCGGCTCTGACTGACCCTGCTCTGACTGACTCGGCTCTGACATACCCTAATCTGACTGACTCGGCTCTGACAGACCCTACTCTGACTGACTCTGTTCAGACTGACTCTATTCTGACTGTCTCTGCTCTGACTGACTCTGCTCTGTCTGACCCTGCTCTGACTGACTCTGCTCTGACTGACTCTACTCTGACTGAATTTGCTCTGTGTGACACTGCTCTGACTGACTTTACTGTCACTGAATCTGCTCTGTGAGACTCTACTCTGAGTCTGCTCTGACTGACTCTACTCTGAGTTACTCTACTTTGTCTGAATCTGCTCTGACTGACTCTGCTCTGACTTATTCTGGTCTGACTGACCCTGCTCTGACTGACTCTGCTCTGACAGACCCTGCTCTGACTGACTCGGCTCTGACTGACCCTGCTCTGACTGACTCGGCTCTGACATACCCTAATCTGACTGACTCGGCTCTGACAGACCCTACTCTGACTGACTCTGTTCAGACTGACTCTATTCTGACTGTCTCTGCTCTGACTGACTCTGCTCTGTCTGACCCTGCTCTGACTGACTCTGCTCTGACTGACTCTACTCTGACTGAATTTGCTCTGTGTGACACTGCTCTGACTGACTTTACTGTCACTGAATCTGCTCTGTGAGACTCTACTCTGAGTCTGCTCTGACTGACTCTACTCTGAGTTACTCTACTTTGTCTGAATCTGCTCTGACTGACTCTGCTCTGACTTATTCTGGTCTGACTGACTCTGCTCTGACTGATTATTTTCTGACTAACTCTGCTCTGCCTTACTGTACTCTAACAGACCCTGCTCTGACTGACTCTGCTCTAACTGTCTCTCCTCTGACTGAGTCTGCTCTGAAAGACTCTGCTCTCACTGATTCTGCTCTGACTGACTCTGTTCTGACTGACTCTGCTCTAACCGAATTTGCTCTGACTGACTCTGCTTTGACTGACTCTTCTCTGACTGATTCTGCTCTGACTGACCCTGCTCTGAGTGATGCTGCTCTGAGTGATTCTGCTCTGACTGACTCTGTTCTGACTGACCCTGCTGACTGACTCTGCTCTGACAGACCCTGCTCTGAGTGTTTCGGCTCTGACTGACTCGGCTCTGACAGACCCTAACTTGACTGACTCGGCTCTGACAGACCCTACTCTGACTGACTCGGTTCAGACTGACTCGGTTCAGACTGACTCTGCTCTGAATGTCTCTGCTCTGACTGATTCTGCTCTGACTGACCCTGCTCTGGGTGACTCTGTTCTGACTGATTCTGGTCTGACTGACTCTGCTCTGACTGATTATTCTCTGACTTACTCTGCTCTGACTTACTGTGCTCTAACAGACCCTGCTCTGACTGACTCTCCTCTGACTGAGTCTGCTCTGAAAGACTCTGCTCTCACTGATTCTACTCTGACTGACTCTGTTCTGACTGACTCTGCTCTAACTGACCCTCCTCTGGCTGACTCTGCTGTAACTGAATTTGCTCTGACTGACTCTGCTCTGAATGACTCTGCTCTGACTGATTCTTCCCTGACTGACTCTATTCTGACTGACTCTGATCGGAGTGACCCTGTTCTGAGCGACTCTGTTCTGACTGACTCTGCTCTAACTAACTCGGCTCTGACTGTCTCTGCTCTGCCTGACTCTGTTCTGACTGACCCTGCTCTGACTGACTCTGCTCTGACAGACCCTGCTCTGACTGACTCGGCTCTGACTGACCCTGCTCTGACTGACTCGGCTCTGACTGACTCTACTCTGACTGAATTTGCTCTGTGTGACACTGCTCTGACTGACTTTACTGTCACTGAATCTGCTCTGTGAGACTCTACTCTCAGTCTGCTCTGACTGACTCTACTCTGAGTTACTCTACTTTGTCTGAATCTGCTCTGACTGACTCTATTCTAACTGACTCTGATTGGAGTGACCCTGTTCGGAGCGACTCTGTTCTGACTGACTCTGCTCTAACTAACTCGGCTCTGACTGTCTCTGCTCTGACTGACCCTGCTCCAGATAACTCTGCTCTGACTGATTCTGGTCTGACTGACTCTGCTCCGACTGATTCTGCTCTGACTAACTCTGCTCTGAATAACTGTACACTAACTGACCCTGCTCTGACTGACTCTGCTCTGACTGACTCTCCTCTGACTGACTCTGCTCTGAAAGACTCTGCTCTCACTGATTCTGCTCGCCCTGACTCGGTTCTGACTGACTCTGCTCTAACTGACCCTGCTCTAACTGAATCTGCTCTGACTAACTCTGCTCTGAATGACTCTGCTCTGACTGGCACTACTCTGTCTGACTCTGCTCTAACTGAATTTGCTCTGACTGACTCTGCTCTGAATGACTCTGCTCTGACTGATTCTGAACTGACTGACTCTATTCTGACTGACTCTGATCTGAGTGACTCTGTTCTGAGCCACTCAGCTCTGAATGACTCTGCTCTAACTGACTCAGCTCTGACTGACTCTGCTCTGACTGATTCTGCTCTGCCTGACTCTGTTCTGACTGACCCTGCTCTGACTGACTCTGCTCTGACAGACCCTGCTCTGACTGACTCGGCTCTGACTGACCCTGCTCTGACTGACTCGGCTCTGACATACCCTAATCTGACTGACTCGGCTCTGACAGACCCTACTCTGACTGACTCTGTTCAGACTGACTCTATTCTGACTGTCTCTGCTCTGACTAACTCTGCTCTGACTGACCCTGCTCTGACTGACTCTGCTCTGACTGACTCTACTCTGACTGAATTTGCTCTGTGTGACACTGCTCTGACTGACTTTACTGTCACTGAATCTGCTCTGTGAGACTCTACTCTGAGTCTGCTCTGACTGACTCTACTCTGAGTTACTCTACTTTGTCTGAATCTGCTCTGACTGACTCTGCTCTGACTTATTCTGGTCTGACTGACTCTGCTCTGACTGATTATTTTCTGACTAACTCTGCTCTGCCTTACTGTACTCTAACAGACCCTGCTCTGACTGACTCTGCTCTAACTATCTCTCCTCTGACTGAGTCTGCTCTGAAAGACTCTGCTCTCACTGATTCTGCTCTGACTGACTCTGTTCTGACTGACTCTGCTCTAACCGAATTTGCTCTGACTGACTCTGCTTTGACTGACTCTTCTCTGACTGATTCTGCTCTGACTGACCCTGCTCTGAGTGATGCTGCTCTGAGTGATTCTGCTCTGACTGACTCTGTTCTGACTGACCCTGCTGACTGACTCTGCTCTGACAGACCCTGCTCTGAGTGTTTCGGCTCTGACTGACTCGGCTCTGACAGACCCTAACTTGACTGACTCGGCTCTGACAGACCCTACTCTGACTGACTCGGTTCAGACTGACTCGGTTCAGACTGACTCTGCTCTGAATGTCTCTGCTCTGACTGATTCTGCTCTGACTGACCCTGCTCTGGGTGACTCTGTTCTGACTGATTCTGGTCTGACTGACTCTGCTCTGACTGATTATTCTCTGACTTACTCTGCTCTGACTTACTGTGCTCTAACAGACCCTGCTCTGACTGACTCTCCTCTGACTGAGTCTGCTCTGAAAGACTCTGCTCTCACTGATTCTACTCTGACTGACTCTGTTCTGACTGACTCTGCTCTAACTGACCCTCCTCTGGCTGACTCTGCTGTAACTGAATTTGCTCTGACTGACTCTGCTCTGAATGACTCTGCTCTGACTGATTCTTCCCTGACTGACTCTATTCTGACTGACTCTGATCGGAGTGACCCTGTTCTGAGCGACTCTGTTCTGACTGACTCTGCTCTAACTAACTCGGCTCTGACTGTCTCTGCTCTGCCTGACTCTGTTCTGACTGACCCTGCTCTGACTGACTCTGCTCTGACAGACCCTGCTCTGACTGACTCGGATCTGACTGACCCTGCTCTGACTGACTCGGCTCTGACTGACTCTACTCTGACTGAATTTGCTCTGTGTGACACTGCTCTGACTGACTTTACTGTCACTGAATCTGCTCTGTGAGACTCTACTCTGAGTCTGCTCTGACTGACTCTACTCTGAGTTACTCTACTTTGTCTGAATCTGCTCTGACTGACTCTGCTCTGACTGAATCTGCTCTGACTGACTCTATTCTAACTGACTCTGATCGGAGTGACCCTGTTCGGAGCGACTCTGTTCTGACTGACTCTGCTCTAACTAACTCGGCTCTGACTGTCTCTGCTCTGACTGACCCTGCTCCAGATAACTCTGCTCTGACTGATTCTGGTCTGACTGACTCTGCTCCGACTGATTCTGCTCTGACTAACTCTGCTCTGAATGACTGTACACTAACTGACCCTGCTCTGACTGACTCTGCTCTGACTGACTCTCCTCTGACTGACTCTGCTCTGAAAGACTCTGCTCTCACTGATTCTGCTCTGACTGACTCGGTTCTGACTGACTCTGCTCTAACTGACCCTGCTCTAACTGAATCTGCTCTGACTAACTCTGCTCTGAATGACTCTGCTCTGACTGACACTACTCTGTCTGACTCTGCTCTAACTGAAATTGCTCTGACTGACTCTGCTCTGAATGACTCTGCTCTGACTGATTCTGAACTGACTGACTCTATTCTGACTGACTCTGATCTGAGTGACTCTGTTCTGAGCCACTCAGCTCTGAATGACTCTGCTCTAACTGACTCAGCTCTGACTGACTCTGCTCTGACTGATTCTGCTCTGACTGACTCTATTCTGACTGACTCTGATCGGAGTGACTCTGTTCTGAGCGACTCTGTTCTGACTGACTATACTCTAACTGACTCAGCTCTGACTGACTCTGCTTTGACTGACTCTTCTCTGACTGATTCTGCTCTGACTGACCCTGCTCTGAGTGATGCTGCTCTGAGTGATTCTGCTCTGACTGACTCTGTTCTGACTGACCCTGCTGACTGACTCTGCTCTGACAGACCCTGCTCTGAGTGTTTCGGCTCTGACTGACTCGGCTCTGACAGACCCTAACTTGACTGACTCGGCTCTGACAGACCCTACTCTGACTGACTCGGTTCAGACTGACTCGGTTCAGACTGACTCTGCTCTGAATGTCTCTGCTCTGACTGATTCTGCTCTGACTGACCCTGCTCTGGGTGACTCTGTTCTGACTGATTCTGGTCTGACTGACTCTGCTCTGACTGATTATTCTCTGACTTACTCTGCTCTGACTTACTGTGCTCTAACAGACCCTGCTCTGACTGACTCTGCTCTGACTGACTCTCCTCTGACTGAGTCTGCTCTGAAAGACTCTGCTCTCACTGATTCTACTCTGACTGACTCTGTTCTGACTGACTCTGCTCTAACTGACCCTCCTCTGGCTGACTCTGCTGTAACTGAATTTGCTCTGACTGACTCTGCTCTGAATGACTCTGCTCTGACTGATTCTTCCCTGACTGACTCTATTCTGACTGACTCTGATCGGAGTGACCCTGTTCTGAGCGACTCTGTTCTGACTGACTCTGCTCTAACTAACTCGGCTCTGACTGTCTCTGCTCTGCCTGACTCTGTTCTGACTGACCCTGCTCTGACTGACTCTGCTCTGACAGACCCTGCTCTGACTGACTCGGCTCTGACTGACCCTGCTCTGACTGACTCGGCTCTGACTGACTCTACTCTGACTGAATTTGCTCTGTGTGACACTGCTCTGACTGACTTTACTGTCACTGAATCTGCTCTGTGAGACTCTACTCTCAGTCTGCTCTGACTGACTCTACTCTGAGTTACTCTACTTTGTCTGAATCTGCTCTGACTGACTCTGCTCTGACTGAATCTGCTCTGACTGACTCTATTCTAACTGACTCTGATCGGAGTGACCCTGTTCGGAGCGACTCTGTTCTGACTGACTCTGCTCTAACTAACTCGGCTCTGACTGTCTCTGCTCTGACTGACCCTGCTCCAGATAACTCTGCTCTGACTGATTCTGGTCTGACTGACTCTGCTCCGACTGATTCTGCTCTGACTAACTCTGCTCTGAATAACTGTACACTAACTGACCCTGCTCTGACTGACTCTGCTCTGACAGACTCTCCTCTGACTGACTCTGCTCTGAAAGACTCTGCTCTCACTGATTCTGCTCTGACTGACTCGGTTCTGACTGACTCTGCTCTAACTGACCCTGCTCTAACTGAATCTGCTCTGACTAACTCTGCTCTGAATGACTCTGCTCTGACTGACACTACTCTGTCTGACTCTGCTCTAACTGAATTTGCTCTGACTGACTCTGCTCTGAATGACTCTGCTCTGACTGATTCTGAACTGACTGACTCTATTCTGACTGACTCTGATCTGAGTGACTCTGTTCTGAGCCACTCAGCTCTGAATGACTCTGCTCTAACTGACTCAGCTCTGACTGACTCTGCTCTGACTGATTCTGCTCTGCCTGACTCTGTTCTGACTGACCCTGCTCTGACTGACTCTCCTCTTACAGACCCTGCTCTGACTGACTCGGCTCTGACTGACCCTGCTCTGACTGACTCGGCTCTGACATACCCTAATCTGACTGACTCGGCTCTGACAGACCCTACTCTGACTGACTCTGTTCAGACTGACTCTATTCTGACTGTCTCTGCTCTGACTAACTCTGCTCTGACTGACCCTGCTCTGACTGACTCTGCTCTGACTGACTCTACTCTGACTGAATTTGCTCTGTGTGACACTGCTCTGACTGACTTTACTGTCACTGAATCTGCTCTGTGAGTCTCTACTCTGAGTCTGCTCTGACTGACTCTACTCTGAGTTACTCTACTTTGTCTGAATCTGCTCTGACTGACTCTGCTCTGACTTATTCTGGTCTGACTGACTCTGCTCTGACTGATTATTTTCTGACTAACTCTGCTCTGCCTTACTGTACTCTAACAGACCCTGCTCTGACTGACTCTGCTCTAACTGTCTCTCCTCTGACTGAGTCTGCTCTGAAAGACTCTGCTCTCACTGATTCTGCTCTGACTGACTCTGTTCTGACTGACTCTGCTCTAACCGAATTTGCTCTGACTGACTCTGCTTTGACTGACTCTTCTCTGACTGATTCTGCTCTGACTGACCCTGCTCTGAGTGATGCTGCTCTGAGTGATTCTGCTCTGACTGACTCTGTTCTGACTGACCCTGCTGACTGACTCTGCTCTGACAGACCCTGCTCTGAGTGTTTCGGCTCTGACTGACTCGGCTCTGACAGACCCTAACTTGACTGACTCGGCTCTGACAGACCCTACTCTGACTGACTCGGTTCAGACTGACTCGGTTCAGACTGACTCTGCTCTGAATGTCTCTGCTCTGACTGATTCTGCTCTGACTGACCCTGCTCTGGGTGACTCTGTTCTGACTGATTCTGGTCTGACTGACTCTGCTCTGACTGATTATTCTCTGACTTACTCTGCTCTGACTTACTGTGCTCTAACAGACCCTGCTCTGACTGACTCTCCTCTGACTGAGTCTGCTCTGAAAGACTCTGCTCTCACTGATTCTACTCTGACTGACTCTGTTCTGACTGACTCTGCTCTAACTGACCCTCCTCTGGCTGACTCTGCTGTAACTGAATTTGCTCTGACTGACTCTGCTCTGAATGACTCTGCTCTGACTGATTCTTCCCTGACTGACTCTATTCTGACTGACTCTGATCGGAGTGACCCTGTTCTGAGCGACTCTGTTCTGACTGACTCTGCTCTAACTAACTCGGCTCTGACTGTCTCTGCTCTGCCTGACTCTGTTCTGACTGACCCTGCTCTGACTGACTCTGCTCTGACAGACCCTGCTCTGACTGACTCGGATCTGACTGACCCTGCTCTGACTGACTCGGCTCTGACTGACTCTACTCTGACTGAATTTGCTCTGTGTGACACTGCTCTGACTGACTTTACTGTCACTGAATCTGCTCTGTGAGACTCTACTCTGAGTCTGCTCTAACTGACTCTACTCTGAGTTACTCTACTTTGTCTGAATCTGCTCTGACTGACTCTGCTCTGACTGAATCTGCTCTGACTGACTCTATTCTAACTGACTCTGATCGGAGTGACCCTGTTCGGAGCGACTCTGTTCTGACTGACTCTGCTCTAACTAACTCGGCTCTGACTGTCTCTGCTCTGACTGACCCTGCTCCAGATAACTCTGCTCTGACTGATTCTGGTCTGACTGACTCTGCTCCGACTGATTCTGCTCTGACTAACTCTGCTCTGAATGACTGTACACTAACTGACCCTGCTCTGACTGACTCTGCTCTGACTGACTCTCCTCTGACTGACTCTGCTCTGAAAGACTCTGCTCTCACTGATTCTGCTCTGACTGACTCGGTTCTGACTGACTCTGCTCTAACTGACCCTGCTCTAACTGAATCTGCTCTGACTAACTCTGCTCTGAATGACTCTGCTCTGACTGACACTACTCTGTCTGACTCTGCTCTAACTGAAATTGCTCTGACTGACTCTGCTCTGAATGACTCTGCTCTGACTGATTCTGAACTGACTGACTCTATTCTGACTGACTCTGATCTGAGTGACTCTGTTCTGAGCCACTCAGCTCTGAATGACTCTGCTCTAACTGACTCAGCTCTGACTGACTCTGCTCTGACTGATTCTGCTCTGACTGACTCTATTCTGACTGACTCTGATCGGAGTGACTCTGTTCTGAGCGACTCTGTTCTGACTGACTCTACTCTAACTGACTCAGCTCTGACTGACTCTGCTTTGACTGACTCTTCTCTGACTGATTCTGCTCTGACTGACCCTGATCTGAGTGATGCTGCTCTGAGTGATTCTGCTCTGACTGACTCTGTTCTGACTGACCCTGCTGACTGACTCTGCTCTGACAGACCCTGCTCTGAGTGTTTCGGCTCTGACTGACTCGGCTCTGACAGACCCTAACTTGACTGACTCGGCTCTGACAGACCCTACTCTGACTGACTCAGTTCAGACTGACTCGGTTCAGACTGACTCTGCTCTGAATGTCTCTGCTCTGACTGATTCTGCTCTGACTGACCCTGCTCTGGGTGACTCTGCTCTGACTGATTATTCTCTGACTTACTCTGCTCTGACTTACTGTGCTCTAACAGACCCTGCTCTGACTGACTCTCCTCTGACTGAGTCTGCTCTGAAAGACTCTGCTCTCACTGATTCTACTCTGACTGACTCTGTTCTGACTGACTCTGCTCTAACTGACCCTGCTCTGGCTGACTCTGCTCTAACTGAATTTGCTCTGACTGACTCTGCTCTGAATGACTCTGCTCTGACTGATTCTTCCCTGACTGACTCTATTCTGACTGACTCTGATCGGAGTGACCCTGTTCTGAGCGACTCTGTTCTGACTGACTCTGCTCTAACTAACACGGCTCTGACTGTCTCTGCTCTGACTGACTCTGCTCTGAGTGACTCTGCTCTGACTGATTCTGCTCTGCCTGACTCTGTTCTGACAGACCCTGCTCTGACTGACTCGGCTCTGACTGACCCTGCTCTGACTGACTCGGCTCTGACAGACCCTACTCTGACTGACTCTGTTCAGACTTACTCTATTCTGACTGTCTCTGCTCTGACTGACTCTGCTCTGACTGACTCTGTTCTGACTGACTCTGCTCTAACCGAATTTGCTCTGACTGGCTCTGCTCTGAATGACTCTGCTCTGACTGATTCTGCTCTGACTGACTCTATTCTGACTGAATCTGATCGGAGTGACTCTGTTCTGAGCGACTCTGTTCTGACTGACTCTGCTCTAACTGACTCGGCTCTCACTGACTCTGCTCTGACTGACACTACTCTGTCTGACTCTGCTCTAACTGAATTTGCTCTGACTGACTCTGCTCTGACTGATTCTGAACTGACTGATCCTATTCTGACTGACTCTGATCTGAGTGACTCTGTTCTGAGCCACTCAGCTCTGAATGACTCTGCTCTAACTGACTCAGCTCTGACTGACTCTGCTCTGACTGATTCTGCTCTGACTGACTCTATTCTGACTGACTCTGATCGGAGTGCCTCTGTTCTGAGCGACTCTGTTCTGACTGACTCTACTCTAACTGACTCAGCTCTGACTGACTCTGCTTTGACTGACTCTTCTCTGACTGATTCTGCTCTGACTGACCCTGCTCTGAGTGATGCTGCTCTGAGTGATTCTGCTCTGACTGACTCTGTTCTGACTGACCCTGCTGACTGACTCTGCTCTGACAGACCCTGCTCTGAGTGTTTCGGCTCTGACTGACTCGGCTCTGACAGACCCTAACTTGACTGACTCGGCTCTGACAGACCCTACTCTGACTGACTCGGTTCAGACTGACTCGGTTCAGACTGACTCTGCTCTGAATGTCTCTGCTCTGACTGATTCTGCTCTGACTGACCCTGCTCTGGGTGACTCTGTTCTGACTGATTCTGGTCTGACTGACTCTGCTCTGACTGATTATTCTCTGACTTACTCTGCTCTGACTTACTGTGCTCTAACAGACCCTGCTCTGACTGACTCTCCTCTGACTGAGTCCGCTCTGAAAGACTCTGCTCTCACTGACTCTATTCTGACTGACTCTGATCGGAGTGACCCTGTTCTGAGCGACTCTGTTCTGACTGACTCTGCTCTAACTAACTCGGCTCTGACTGTCTCTGCTCTGACTGACTCTGCTCTGAGTGACTCTGCTCTGACTGCTTCTGCTCTGCCTGACTCTGTTCTGACTGACCCTGCTCTGACTGACTCTGCTCTGACAGACCCTGCTCTGACTGACTCGGCTCTGACTGACCCTGCTCTGACTGACTCGGCTCTGACATACCCTAATCTGACTGACTCTGCTCTGACAGACCCTACTCTGACTGACTCTGTTCAGACTGACTCTATTCTGACTGTCTCTGCTCTGACTGACTCTGCTCTGACTGACCCTGCTCTGACTGACTCTGCTCTGACGGACTCTACTCTGACTGAATTTGCTCTGTGTGACACTGCTCTGACTGACTTTACTGTCACTGAATCTGCTCTGTGAGACTCCACTCTGAGTCTGCTCTGACTGACTCTACTCTGAGTTACTCTACTTTGTCTGAATCTGCTCAGACTGACTCTGCTCTGACTGAATCTGCTCTGACTGACTCTTTTCTAACTGACTCTGATCTGAGTGACTCTGTTCTGAGCGACTCTGTTCTGACTGACTCTGCTCTAACTGATTCGGCTCTGACTGACTCTGCTCTGACTGACCCTGCTCTAGATAACTCTGCTCTGACTGATTCTGGTCTGACTGACTCTGCTCCGTCTGATTCTGCTCTGACTAACTCTGCTCTGAATGACTGTACACTAACTATCCCTGCTCTGACTGACTCTGCTCTGACTGACTCTCCTCTGACTGACTCTGCTCTGAAAGACTCTGCTCTCACTGATTCTGCTCTGCCTGACTCGGTTCTGACTGACTCTGCTCTAACTGACCCTGCTCTAACTGAATCTGCTCTGACTAACTCTGCTCTGAATGACTCTGCTCTGACTGACACTACTCTGTCTGACTCTGCTCTAACTGAATTTGCTCTGACTGACTCTGCTCTGAATGACTCTGCTCTGACTGACTCTGCTCTGACTGATTTTGCTCTGACTGACCCTGCTCTGGGTGACTCTGTTCTGATGATTCTGGTCTGACTGACTCTGCTCTGACTGATTATTCTCTGACTTACTCTGCTCTGACTTACTGTGCTCTAACAGACCCTGCTCTGACTGACTCTGCTCTGACTGACTCTCCTCTGACTGACTCTGCTCTGAAAGACTCTGCTCTCACTGATTCTACTCTGACTGACTCTGTTCTGACTGACTCTGCTCTAACTGACCCTGCTCTGGCTGACTCTGCTCTAACTGAATTTGCTCTGACTGACTCTGCTCTGAATGACTCTGCTCTGACTGATTCTGCCCTGACTGACTCTATTCTGACTGACTCTGATCGGAGTGACTCTGTTCTGAGCGACTCTGTTCTGACTGACTCTGCTCTAACTAACTCGGCTCTGACTGTCTCTGCTCTGACTGACTCTGCTCTGAGTGACTCTGCTCTGACTGATTCTGCTCTGCCTGACTCTGTTCTGACTGACCCTGCTCTGACTGACTCTGCTCTGACAGACCCTGCTCTGACTGACTCGGCTCTGACTGACCCTGCTCTGACTGACTCGGCTCAGACATACCCTAATCTGACTGACTCGGCTCTGACAGACCTTACTCTGACTGACTCTGTTCAGACTGACTCTATTCTGACTGTCTCTGCTCTGACTGACTCTGCTCTGACTGATTCTGGTCTGACTGACTCTGCTCTGACTGATTATTTTCTGACTAACTCTGCTCTGCCTTACTGTACTCTAACAGACCCTGCTCTGACTGACTCTGCTCTGACTGACTCTCCTCTGACTGAGTCTACTCTGAAAGAGTCTGCTCTCACTGACCCTTCTCTGGCTGATTCTGCTCTGACTGACTCTGTTCTGACTGACTCTGCTCTAACCGAATTTGCTCTGACTGGCTCTGCTCTGAATGACTCTGCTCTGACTGATTCTGCTCTGACTGACTCTATTCTGACTGAATCTGATCGGAGTGACTCTGTTCTGAGCGACTCTGTTCTGACTGACTCTGCTCTAACTGACTCGGCTCTCACTGACTCTGCTCTGATTGACCCTGCTCTAGATTACTCTGCTCTGACTGATTCTGGTCTGACTGACTCTGCTCCGACTGATTCTGCTCTGACTAACTCTGCTCTGACTGACTTTACTCTAACTGACCCTGCTCTGACTGAATCTGCTCTGACTGACTCTCCTCTGACTGACTCTGCTCTGAAAGACTCTGCTCTCACTGATTCTGCTCTGCCTGGCTCTGTTCTGACTGACTCTGCTCTAACTGACCCTGCTCTAACTGAATCTCCTCTGACTAACTCTGCTCTGAATGACTCTGCTCTGACTGATTCTGAACTGACTGACTCTATTCTGACTGACGCTGATCTGAGTGACTCTGTTCTGAGCCACTCAGCTCTGAATGACTCTGCTCTAACTGACTCAGCTCTGACTGACTCTGCTCTGAGTGACAATGCTCTGACAGACCCTGCTCTGAGTGACTCGGCTCTGACTGACCCTACTCTGACGGACTCGTCTCTGACAGACCCTACTCTGACTGACTCTGTTCAGACTGACTCTACACTGACTGACTCTGCTCTGACTGACTCTGCTCTGACTGATTCTGCTCTGACTGAATCAGATCTGACTGACCCTGCTCTCTGAGACTCTGCTCTGACTGACTCTACTCTGACTGAATCTTCTCTGTGTGACACTGCTCTTACTGCCTCTGATCTGACTGACCCTGCTCTGTGAGACTCTGCTCTGACTGACTCTGATCTGACTCACCCTGCTCTGACTGACTCTGCTCTGACTGACTCTACTCTGACTGAATTTGCTCGGTGTGACACTGCTCTGACTGACTTTACTGTAACTGAATCTGCTCTGTGAGACTCTACTCTGAGTCTGATCTGACTGACTCTACTCTGAGTTACTCTACTTTGTCCGAATCTGCTCTGACTGACTCTGCTCTGACTGAATCTGCTCTGACTGACTCTATTCTGACTGACTCTGATCTGAGTGACTCTGTTCTGAGCCACTCGGCTCTGAATGACTCTGGTCTAACTGACTCGGCTCTCACTGACTCTCCTCTGACTGACTCTGCTCTAGATACCTCTGCTCTGACTGATTCTGGTCTGACTGACTCTGTTCCGACTGATTCTGCTCTGACTAACTCTGCTCTGACTGACTGTACACTAACTGACCCTGTTCTGACTGACTCTGCTCTGACTGACTCTCCTCTGACTGACTCTGCTCTGAAAGACTCTGCTCTCACTGATTCTGCTCTGCCTGACTCTGTTCTGACTGACTCTGCTCTAACTGACCCTGCTCTAACTGAATCTGCTCTGACTAACTCTGCTCTGAATGACTCTGCTCTGACTGACACTACTCAGTCTGACTCTGCTCTAACTGAATTTGCTCTGACTGACTCTGCTCTGAATGACTCTGCTCTGACTGATTCTGAACTGACTGACTCTATTCTGACTGACTCTGATCTGAGTGACTCTGTTCTGAGCCACTCAGCTCTGAATGACTCTGCTCTAACTGACACAGCTCTGACTGACTCTGCTCTGACTGATTCTGCTCTGACTGACTCTATTCTGACTGACTCTGATCGGAGTGACTCTGTTCTGAGCGACTCTGTTCTGACTGACTCTGCTCTGACTGATTCTGCTCTGCGTAACTCGCCTCTGACTGACCCTGCTCTGACTGATTCTGCTCTGACTGACCCTGCTCTGAGTGATGCTGCTCTGAGTGATTCTGCTCTGACTGACTCTGTTCTGACTGACCCTGCTGTCTGACTCTGCTCTGACAGACCCTGCTCTGAGTGATTCGGCTCTGACTGACTCGGCTCTGACAGACCCTAACTTGACTGACTCGGCTCTGACAGACCCTACTCTGACTGACTCGGTTCAGACTGACTCGGTTCAGACTGACTCTGCTCTGAATGTCTCTGCTCTGACTGACTCTGCTCTGACTGATTCTGCTCTGAGTGACTCTGCTCTGACAGACCCTGCTCTGACTGACTCTGCTCTGACTGATTATTCTCTGACTTACTCTGCTCTGACTTACTGTGCTCTAACAGACCCTGCTCTGACTGACTCTCCTCTGACTGAGTCTGCTCTGAAAGACTCTGCTCTCACTGATTCTACTCTGACTGACTCTGTTCTGACTGACTCTGCTCTAACTGACCCTGCTCTGGCTGACTCTGCTCTAACTGAATTTGCTCTGACTGACTCTGCTCTGAATGACTCTGCTCTGACTGATTCTGCCCTGACTGACTCTATTCTGACTGACTCTGATCGGAGTGACTCTGTTCTGAGCGACTCTGTTCTGACTGAGTCTGCTCTAACTAACTCGGCTCTGACTGTCTCTGCTCTGACTGACCCTGCTCTGGGTGACTCTGTTCTGACTGATTCTGGTCTGACTGACTCTGCTCTGACTGATTATTCTCTGACTTACTCTGCTCTGACTTTCTGTGCTCTAACAGACCCTGCTCTGACTGACTCTCCTCTGACTGAGTCTGCTCTGAAAGACTCTGCTATCACTGATTCTGCCCTGACTGACTCTATTCTGACTGACTCTGATTGGAGTGACTCTTTTCTGAGCAACTCTGTTCTGACTGACTCTGCTCTAACTAACTCGGCTCTGACTGTCTCTGCTCTGACTGACTCTGCTCTGAGTGACTCTGCTCTGACTGATTCTGCTCTGCCTGACTCTGTTCTGACTGACCCTGCTCTGACTGACTCTGCTCTGACAGACCCTGCTCTGACTGACTCGGCTCTGACTGACCCTGCTCTGACTGACTCGGCTCTGACATACCTTAATCTGACTGACTCGGCTCTGACAGACCCTACTC
Organism: Mobula birostris; assembly: GCF_030028105.1. Lineage (NCBI taxonomy): Eukaryota > Metazoa > Chordata > Chondrichthyes > Myliobatiformes > Myliobatidae > Mobula > Mobula birostris. Next base: position 270,727 of record NW_027278290.1, read on the forward strand.
TGACTGACTCTGTTCAGACTGACTCTATTCTGACTGTCTCTGCTCTGACTGACTCTGCTCTGACTGATTCTGGTCTGACTGACTCTGCTCTGACTGATTATTCTCTGACTAACTCTGCTCTGCCTTACTGTACTCTAACAGACCCTGCTCTGACTGACTCTGCTCTGACTGACTCTCCTCTGACTGAGTCTGCTCTGAAAGACTCTGCTCTCACTGATTCTGCTCTGACTGACTCTGTTCTGACTGACTCTGCTCTAACCGAATTTGCTCTGACTGGCTCTGCTCTGAATGACTCTGCTCTGACTGATTCTGCCCTGACTGACTCTATTCTGACTGAATCTGATCGGAGTGACTCTGTTCTGAGCGACTCTGTTCTGACTGACTCTGCTCTAACTGACTCGGCTCTTACTGACTCTGCTCTGACTGACCCTGCTCTAGATAACTCTGCTCTGACTGATTCTGGTCTGACTGACTCTGCTCCGACTGATTCTGCTCTGACTAACTCTGCTCTGACTGACTTTACTCTAACTGACCCTGCTCTGACTGAATCTGCTCTGTCTGACTCTCCTCTGACTGACTCTGCTCTGCAAGACTCTGCTCTCACTGATTCTGCTCTGCCTGGCTCTGTTCTGACTGACTCTGCTCTAACTGACCATGCTCTAACTGAATCTCCTCTGACTAACTCTGCTCTGAATGACTCTGCTCTGTCTGATTCTGAACTGACTGCCTCTATTCTGACTGACTCTGATCTGAGTGACTCTGTTCTGAGCCACTCAGCTCTGAATGACTCTGCTCTAACTGACTCAGTTCTGACTGACTCTGCTCTGAGTGACAATGCTCTGACAGACCCTGCTCTGAGTGACTCGGCTCTGACTGACCCTACGCTGACGGACTCGACTCTGACAGACCCTACTCTGACTGACTCTGTTCAGACTGACTCTACACTGACTGACTCTGCTCTGACTGATTCTGCTCTGACTGATTCTGCTCTGACTGAATCTGATCTGACTGACCCTGCTCTCTGAGACTCTGCTCTGACTGACTCTACTCTGACTGAATCTTCTCTGTGTGACACTGCTCTTACTGCCTCTGATCTGACTGACCCTGCTCTGTGAGACTCTGCTCTGACTGACTCTGATCTGACTCACCCTGCTCTGACTGACTCTGCTCTGACTGACTCTACTCTGACTGAATTTGCTCGGTGTGACACTGCTCTGACTGACTTTACTGTAACTGAATCTGCTCTGTGAGACTCTACTCTGAGTCTGATCTGACTGACTCTACTCTGAGTTACTCTACTTTGTCCGAATCTGCTCTGACTGACTCTGCTCTGACTGAATCTGCTCTGACTGACTCTATTCTGACTGACTCTGATCTGAGTGACTCTGTTCTGAGCCACTCGGCTCTGAATGACTCTGCTCTAACTGACTCGGCTCTCACTGACTCTCCTCTGACTGACTCTGCTCTAGATAACTCTGCTCTGACTGATTCTGGTCTGACTGACTCTGTTCCGACTGATTCTGCTCTAACTAACTCTGCTCTGACTGACTGTACACTAACTGACCCTGTTCTGACTGACTCTGCTCTGACTGACTCTCCTCTGACTGACTCTGCTCTGAAAGACTCTGCTCTCACTGATTCTGCTCTGCCTGACTCTGTTCTGACTGACTCTGCTCTAACTGACCCTGCTCTAACTGAATCTGCTCTGACTAACTCTGCTCTGAATGACTCTGCTCTGACTGACACTACTCAGTCTGACTCTGCTCTAACTGAATTTGCTCTGACTGACTCTGCTCTGAATGACTCTGCTCTGACTGATTCTGAACTGACTGACTCTATTCTGACTGACTCTGATCTGAGTGACTCTGTTCTGAGCCACTCAGCTCTGAATGACTCTGCTCTAACTGACTCAGCTCTGACTGACTCTGCTCTGACTGATTCTGCTCTGACTGACTCTATTCTGACTGACTCTGATCGGAGTGACTCTGTTCTGAGCGACTCTGTTCTGACTGACTCTACTCTAACTGACTCAGCTCTGACTGACTCTGCTTTGACTGACTCTTCTCTGACTGATTCTGCTCTGACTGACCCTCCTCTGAGTGATGCTGCTCTGAGTGATTCTGCTCTGACTGACTCTGTTCTGACTGACCCTGCTGACTGACTCTGCTCTGACAGACCCTGCTCTGAGTGATTCGGCTCTGACTGACTCGGCTCTGACAGACCCTAACTTGACTGACTCGGCTCTGACAGACCCTACTCTGACTGACTCGGTTCAGACTGACTCGGCTCTGACTGACTCTGCTCTAACTGACTCAGCTCTGACTGACTTTGCTCTGACTGACTCTGCTCTGAGTGACTCTGCTCTGACAGACCCTGCTCTGAGTGACTCGGCTCTGACTGACCCTACCCTGACGGACTCGTCTCTGACAGACCCTACTCTGACTGACTCTGTTCAGACTGACTCTACTCTGACTGACTCTGCTCTAACTGACTCTGCTCTGACTGATTCTGCTTGACTGAATCTGATCTGACTGACCCTGCTCTCTGAGACTCTGCTCTGACAGACTCTACTCTGACTGAATCTTCTCTGTGTGACACTGCTCTTACTGACTCTGATCTGACTGACCCTGCTCTGTGAGACTCTGCTCTGACTGACTCTGATCTGACTGACCCTGCTCTGACTGACTCTGCTCTGACTGACTCTACTCTGACTGAATTTGCTCTGTGTGACACTGCTCTGACTGACTTTACTGTCACTGAATCTGCTCTGTGAGACTCTACTCTGAGTCTGCTATGACTGACTCTACTCTGAGTTACTCTACTTTGTCCGAATCTGCTCTGACTGACTCTGCTCTGACTGAATCTGCTCTGACTGACTCCTATTCTGACTGACTCTGATCTGAGTGACTCTGTTCTGAGCCACTCGGCTCTGAATGACTCTGGTCTAACTGACTCGGCTCTCACTGACTCTCCTCTGACTGACTCTGCTCTAGATACCTCTGCTCTGACTGATTCTGGTCTGACTAACTCTGCTCTGACTGACTGTACACTAACTGACCCTGCTCTGACTGACTCTGCTCTGACTGACTCTCCTCTGACTGACTCTGCGCTGAAAGACTCTGCTCTCACTGATTCTGCTCGCCCTGACTCGCTTCTGACTGACTCTGCTCTAACTGACCCTGCTCTAACTGAATCTGCTCTGACTAACTCTGCTCTGAATGACTCTGCTCTGACTGACACTACTCTGTCTGACTCTGCTCTAACTGAATTTGCTCTGACTGACTCTGCTCTGAATGACTCTGCTCTGACTGATTCTGAACTGACTGACTCTATTCTGACTGACTCTGATCTGAGTGACTCTGCTCTAACTGACTCAGCTCTGACTGACTCTGCTCTGACTGATTCTGCTCTGACTGACTCTATTCTGACTGACTCTGATCGGAGTGACTCTGTTCTGAGTGACTCTGTTCTGACAGACTCTACTCTAACTGACTCAGCTCTGACTGACTTCTGCTTTGACTGACTCTTCTCTGACTGATTCTGCTCTGACTGACCCTGCTCTGAGTGATGCTGCTCTGAGTGATTCTGCTCTGACTGACTCTGTTCTGACTGACCCTGCTGACTGACTCTGCTCTGACAGACCCTGCTCTGAGTGATTCGGCTCTGACTGACTCGGCTCTGACAGACCCTAACTTGACTGACTCGGCTCTGACAGACCCTACTCTGACTGACTCGGTTCAGACTGACTCTGCTCTGAATGTCTCTGCTCTGACTGATTCTGCTCTGACCGACCCTGCTCTGGGTGACTCTGTTCTGATGATTCTGGTCTGACTGACTCTGCTCTGACTGATTATTCTCTGACTTACTCTGCTCTGACTTACTGTGCTCTAACAGAACCTGCTCTGACTGACTCTCCTCTGACTGAGTCTGCTCTGAAAGACTCTGCTCTCACTGATTCTACTCTGACTGACTCTGTTCTGACTGACTCTGCTCTAACTGACCCTGCTCTGGCTGACTCTGCTCTAACTGAATTTGCTCTGACTGACTCTGCTCTGAATGACTCTGCTCTGACTGATTCTGCCCTGACTGACTCTATTCTGACTGACTCTGATCGGAGTGACTCTGTTCTGAGCGACTCTGTTCTGACTGACTCTGCTCTAACTAACTCGGCTCTGACTGTCTCTGCTCTGACTGACTCTGCTCTGAGTGACTCTGCTCTGACTGATTCTGCTCTGCCTGACTCTGTTCTGACTGACCCTGCTCTGACTGACTCTGTTCTGACAGACCCTGCTCTGACTGACTCGGCTCTGACTGACTCTGCTCTGACTGATTCTGCTCTGACTGAATCAGATCTGACTGACCCTGCTCTCTGAGACTCTGCTCTGACTGACTCTACTCTGACTGAATCTTCTCTGTGTGACACTGCTCTTACTGCCTCTGATCTGACTGACCCTGCTCTGTGAGACTCTGCTCTGACTGACTCTGATCTGACTCACCCTGCTCTGACTGACTCTGCTCTGACTGACTCTACTCTGACTGAATTTGCTCTGTGTGACACTGCTCTGACTGACTTTACTGTAACTGAATCTGCTCTGTGAGACTCTACTCTGAGTCTGATCTGACTGACTCTACTCTGAGTTACTCTACTTTGTCCGAATCTGCTCTGACTGACTCTGCTCTGACTGAATCTGCTCTGACTGACTATATTCTAACTGACTCTGATCGGAGTGACTCTGTTCTGAGCGACCCTGCTCTGACTGACTCTCCTCTGACTGAGTCTGCTCTGAAAGACTCTGCTCTCACA